>NW_007207891.1:0-775 GCF_000164805.1 Carlito syrichta | reverse complement strand
GACACGTCCTTTCTCTCTCCCAGCCCCTGGGGCAGTTGGAAAGTTATTGCTGTTTCTGTTTGCGGTGGCATCATGCCAGTCCTGCCTCCATCTCCACATGCCCCTTTATCCCCTGTGTGTCCCGCTCTAAATTTCCCTCTTCTTACAATTACGGCCTCCCTGATTCCATGTGACCTCGGGTTTACTTGATTTCGTCTGCGACAACTCCACTTCCAAGTAAGATCCCATTTGCAGCTGGGGATTAAGATGTCAGCATATATTTTTTTGGGAAATGTAGTTCAGCTCATAACAGATTGTGAGAAAAAAATGTTACAACTTCTATTTTTGCTTATTTCTTTTTTTAGCAAAGTGTCTTTGTTATTTCGTATGTTTTGTAATAATAACGGAGGCCTCCTTATGTATACATCATAAGCAAATCTTACCCAGGGTTTGGGATTGTGCTCGGACTTGAGTGATGAGAATATACTTAAAAGATAAGGCAATCAGGTCACTGATCTGACTCACAGAGGGACTGTGTCTTCCTTTATCTGGGCTGTTATAACAAAACCCCATAGACTGGGTGGCTTCGAGGACAGACGTTTGTTTTCTCATAGTTCTAGACTGAGAAGTCCAAGATCAAGGTGCCAGTTCCATTTCTAGCGAGGACCTCTTGTTGGCTTGCAGATAGCTGCCTTTTCCTATGTCCTCTCGTGGCTGTCATAGTTGTCCGGGGAAGGGGAACTCTCTGGTGTTTCTTCCTCTTTAAATTTTATATTTTTTAGTTTTACTTTTGAGT
>NW_007207890.1:0-666 GCF_000164805.1 Carlito syrichta | reverse complement strand
CGGAACTAATAAGGCAAGGAATATCAGACGGCATTAATAAGGCAAGGTGTATCAGATGACACTAATAAAGCAAGAATATCAGACGGAACATATAAGGCAAGGAGTATCAGACGGCACTAATAAGTCAAAGAGTATCGGATGGCACTAATGAGGCAAGGAGTATCAGACGGCACTAATAAGGCAATGAGTATCTTTCGGCACTAATAAGGCAATGAATATCAGACGGCATTAATAAGTCAACGAGTATCAGATGGCACTAATACGGGAAGGAGTATCAGACGGCACTAATAATGCAAGGAATATCAGATGTCACTATTAAGGCAAGTAGGATAAGAGAGCATTACGAAGGCAAGTAGGATCAGACGGCATTAATATGGCAAGCAGTATTAGACGGCACTAATAAGGAAATATTATCAGACGGCACTAACAACACAAGTAGTATCAGACGATATTAAGAAGTCAAGGAGTATCAGACGATACTTAGAAGTCAAGGAGTATCAGACGACACTAAGAAGGCAAGGAGTAACAGTCGACATTAAGAATGCAAGTAGTATCAGGCAACACTAGGAAGGCAAGTTATATCAGACGGCACTAATAAGGCAAGAAGTATCAGTCTGCATTAACAAGGCAAGTAGCATCAGAGGCACTAATGAGCCAAGTAGTATC
>NW_007207889.1:0-363 GCF_000164805.1 Carlito syrichta | reverse complement strand
TCTGGGGACCTGGGCGCGGGCGCCTAAACGCATGGTGTCCGCAGGGTCAGGGACTTGGTCACGTGTCTTCCCTGGAGGTCACGTCGGGGTCATGGCTGAGAGGGTGACAAGGGGCAGACGTGGGGAAGGGGAGTCACAAGATCATAAGCCATAAATCCGCTTGGTGGGCGGATTGGAAGGGTGCCTAGGGAGAGAGTCAGGGTCGCTGTGGGGAAGGCGGGGCAGAGACAGAGCCGGACCCCTGGTGCACCAACCTCCCTTCGCCCCGTGCTCCCTGGCCCACGCTCACGTCCTCAGGTTTGCCCAGGATGGCGGCAGCGGGCGCGCAGAGCCGTTTCTCCAGCCCCGCGGGCACTCGGTTGG
>NW_007207888.1:0-694 GCF_000164805.1 Carlito syrichta | reverse complement strand
GCGCAGGATGACAGGCTGAGCCACCGAGCCCGGCGCAAACAATATTTTAACTATACTTGTTCATTATAGTGGTGATGGCAATTTTAGTATTGTTATTTTAAAACAGATATATGTACAATGTAAGATAAAGTAAATGGGCTATTCAAATTTTACTATCCCTTGTACCTTTGAGAACTGAGACGTGCAGCTAATATAGGTGAGGTTATGTGAAAATCCTGTAGTCTCGAATTTGAATTGCAAATATCAGCGTGAAGTCATGAGGTATTTTGTCTTCAAAAATTATGTATGTTTTCTGCCCACTAAGAAGCCCAGAAAGAATAATCTACTCAGTAGCAATGATCATTCCTTGCACCCAGATTACAGTCTTCAATTATCATTCTCTATTCAAAGAAACCAGAACTTTTTGGAGAAATGACTGATTCCAGGCCTGGGACAGGAAATGCCTATGAGGAACCTGGAAATCTTGTCTCAAAAGGACTCAAGAGCCAATTTGAAGATGGTTAGGCATTAACAGCTTCTAACATCACAAACAAGAGATGAACAGACATTATGTGCTATCTGATGCATGAACATACCACCCCCTAGAGTCTTGACAGAAGGATCCCAACTCAAATTTAATTGAGCCTCTGGTTCCAGCTACTACTTTGTGAAGAATAGAGGTACATGATTATGTTCACCATGAAAATGCAATCAA
>NW_007207887.1:0-533 GCF_000164805.1 Carlito syrichta | reverse complement strand
TTATTTGTTTGTTTGTTTATTTTTTTAAAGTTGGAGTCTGGAGTGCAATGGCATGCTCACAGCCACTGCAGCCTCACCACCTGCTGGGCTCAGGTGATCCTTCTGCCTCAGCCTTCCAAGTAGCTGGAGCTATAGGCACAAGCCTGGCTAATTTTTTGATTTATTGTAGAGATGAGGTCTCCTCGTGTTGCCCAGGCTGGTCTCAAACCTGTGAGCTCAGGTAATCCTCTCACCTCAGCCTCCCAAGTGCTGGGATTATAGGTATGAGCCACCACACCCGGCCCAGGTTTACAATTTAAAGTTTGAAAAAAGAATCAATGGATTAAACTGCCTTCTTTTGAAGGTAAGTAAACTGATTCAGAGGGGTCATGAATCACCGAGGGGATCACATACAATTAGTTATGAGGTTATTGTTGGGAAATAAGGGAAAAATATATTTCTTACCTCCTAATTTAAGGTTCCACTTGTGCCAGTATCTACATGAATGCTGTGATAATATCAAATACACAAGGTCTTGTGCAAGTATCATATAT
>NW_007207886.1:0-480 GCF_000164805.1 Carlito syrichta | reverse complement strand
AAATCAACTCTAAATGGATCAAAACCCTAAATTTAAAACCTCAAATTAAATGCAGAAGAAAATCCTTATGGAAACTGTAACTGGCAACCAATTCCTGATCAAAAACTCAAGTGCCCATTCCATAAGAGATAAGATAAACAAGTGGGACCTCATCAAGCTGAAAAGCTTCTGCAAAGTCAAAGAAACCATCAAGAGAGTGGGGAGACAGCACACAGACAGAGAAAAAGTATTTGCCAACCGTATATCTGACAAAGGCCTAACATCTAGGACCTACAAGGAACTCAAACATACCAAAAAGGAAAAAAACTAAGCCGGGCTCGGTGGCTCAGCCTGTAACCCCGCGCCTTTGGGAGGCTGAGGTGAGTGGATTGCCTGAGCCCGCGGGTTCGAGACCCACCTGGGCAGCAAGACCTCATCTCTACAATAAATCAAAAAATCAGCCGGGCATGGTAGTGCATGCCTGTAATTCCGGCTACTTGG
>NW_007207885.1:0-640 GCF_000164805.1 Carlito syrichta | reverse complement strand
CAATAAAAAAAACTCCAGAATGTTCCTTTGGACTTGTAAACCAAGACATTGGTGCCCTCCCAAAAATACCTTGTAAACTTGGAGCAACATCTAAACCCAAGGTCTTAATTCCGAATAGCTGAACTACCAGATGTTTCCGGAGTACGAGGTAACCCTGAACTGAGGGTTTACTTTCAAATAACCCGTAATGATTATTTGTGTCTTGGATTTTGTCGTTAGAGATTCCAGTATATAAATGGACTTTTCGTGCCATATTTTCGTTTAAACTATCGAGAGGTCCAGAATGTTGCAGGACTTTTAGAATCACTGCAGACTAATATGCACATAGGAAACTGCTCTGAAAAATATAGGTATGTCGAAGTCCGAGTCTTGTAGGCCTTATCAAGACGCCCTGTACATTTTTGGAAATGAAGACCGGTGTAACCAAGATTCGTTATTCTTCCTTAGCAAGAGCCCGTGTAGTTACCTGTATATGAGGACTACCATTCCCCAGATACTTGCTTCGAAATCCTGATTCTTTTTTATCGCTTAGAATGACGTCAGTAGATTTTTGGGCTTTAGGACTTGTTTAAACCAGAATCTTTATCCTTTCTTAGAAAGAGGGTGTGCAGTATCCTGTATATGAAGACTCCTAATACCG
>NW_007207884.1:0-766 GCF_000164805.1 Carlito syrichta | reverse complement strand
AGATATGACCTGAAGAGAAGACATGGACTGCTTGTGATGAGGTAGTTATGAAGGGAGGGAATTGATTGGTTCTTTGAGCATACAGAGTTCTCCGTGGAAACCCTCCCCCCTTTAATCTGTCAGTGGGTTGTTCAGTATAGGAAAAAAGGGCTGTGTCTAGGAAGTCTACTTCATGCAATGTAATATCTTGGACACAGAGAAAGAGAGAGAGAGAGAGAGAAACAGAGACAGAGACAGAGAGAGGAATTTTAATAATGTAGTGAAACAAGTTATACTATAATAATCAATTCAACAGGAGAGCAAAATTGTGGATTCAGAGGCAGAAAACATTTCATCTGATGAACATACAAGTATTCCTGAAGGATGAAGAATTAAGATGGGCACTGAACGATGGTTAACTTTTTCAAAATTAAACTTATATGAGGAAGACAATCTAAGTAGAGGAAACAAAGTGCAGAGGATATTTGTGGAACAGTGATAAGTGGTATGGGACTTAGGAGGTAATGAGAGTAATAAGTCCTCAGCGGTTAACATTTTTAATTGCGGCCTTCAGCATGGAAGCTTCCTCTCCTTTCCAAAATTTAATCAGAATGAGAGTGAGTTAAGCAGTTCTTTTCAATTTACACTGAGAAGAACAAAACTATTAATGGAAGCAGAACTAAATCATGGTCCTTGAAGGAAAGATGATGTAAAAAATGGGGAAGGACCCAATGATTGTGAAAAAGGCTTTTACACAATTGGTGTACATTAGGGTAATGTTACATTT
>NW_007207883.1:0-329 GCF_000164805.1 Carlito syrichta | reverse complement strand
TTGGAGCTGATTTTTGTATATGGCAATAGGTAGGGGCCTTGTTTCATCCTTCTGCATGTAGTCAGTTTTATCGACACCATTTTTTTTTTTGCTACATATGATGTCCTTTCCCCAGTGGTTGTTATTGGTGGCTTTGTCAAAATATGTTGATTGGTGTCCTGTCACATTGGTGTATGTGTCTATCCTTGCAGTACCAGGTTGTTTTGGTTACTGTAACATTCTAGTAAAGTTTAAAGTTTAAAGTGTGATACCTTTTGCTTTGTTCCTCTTGTTGAGGATTGTTTTTGCTATTTGTGCTCCTTTTTGTTTCCATATGAATTTCTGTATTG
>NW_007207882.1:0-700 GCF_000164805.1 Carlito syrichta | reverse complement strand
CTGTCACGGAATTCAAGTGCAAATACCCTGAGGGCCTCCAAACATTCTTTATAGCATTAGGGGAGCCTCTTAAGCGTGTTTGCATACGTGTGTGTGCACAGGCAGGGGAGGGAGTAGAGACAGTTTTGAAAACTCTGAGTTTCTGGGTGTCAGCTCACCTGAGCTGTTAAGGAGCCCTTCGCATCCTAGGTCTGGGAGTGCGCCCAGGCTGGCACATTTCAAAGCCCACCACGCCACATCACATGGCTGAAACACTGACCACCTGCAGTAAAGAGTTGCATCAAAGGGAATGAATGAACCCCACAAATATTACAAAGGACAGGAGACCAAGAGAGTGGTTGGAAATTACCTACTGGGTTCAAGGGCAAAAGAAGATTGCCAGAGGGGAAAATATTGAGAATCTAAAAACCCAACTCCTTTGCCTGATCCCTGCACCCCGTTTTCACCATTTAGAGAGAACATGTTCAGGAAGGTGGAGTTTCAAGTGTGAACAGGAATTCAGCCCCAGTGTCTGGCCACCTTGTGGTGACATGACTTGGAGGCCATCAAAAATACTCTTCCAACCTCACACCTAAAGAGCAGCATCCAGGTTCCTGGGGTTTGCTTGTTTAATGAGGATGCTCACCCTGAACAAAGGTTGCAGGCAGCTAAGGATGTTAGGCCAAGATACTTGTGATGGTTAATTACATGTGTCTATCAT
>NW_007207881.1:0-685 GCF_000164805.1 Carlito syrichta | reverse complement strand
GAAATATTGACATCTTTTACTAATATTGTACTGCAATTTATCTTTGCTTTGAGATTTCTTATTTTCTTTAAGCTTTTATATGCTCCAAGGTTGGTTTTATACACATTTATAATTTTATATCCTTTGATGAATTAACCCTTTTAGCATTACATAATATTCTTTGTGTGTATGTCTTTTTAAGTTTCGACTTAAATTCTATTTTGTCTAATGTAAGTACGACTTCTCCTCCTCTTTTTAAAAAAATTTAATTTGCATGAAATTAATTTTCCATCCTTTCACTTTTACTCTATGTGTGTTTTTAAAAATAAGGAGAGTCCCTTGTTGGCAGCATATAATTGGGTCTTGATTTTTTTTAAATCCATTCTCTCATTTTATGTACATTTACTAAAAAATGTACTACATTTACATTTAAGATGCTTATTGATAGGTCAGAATTTATTACTGACATTTTGCTAATTGTTTTCTGGTTGTTTTCTAATTGCCTTGTTTGTTTCTTTCTCTCTTACCCTTTCCTTTGTGTTTTGATGGTTTTTTTGTAGTAGTATGCTTACTTAGAATATCTTATGTCATTTTCTTGTTAAATGCTGGCCAGACCATGTGCTCTTTGAGCTATGGCTGCCATGTTTTCCTGTCTTTGGTCCTCTCCCCTTCTTGGGAGGTGACTCTCTCTGTCTCTCTCTTTCTC
>NW_007207880.1:0-572 GCF_000164805.1 Carlito syrichta | reverse complement strand
GCAGCAGCAAACAGAAACTAATAAGCTAGTTTCAAAACCTTTTAACCTGATGGTGCTTACATTTGGTGACCTCTCCAAATAATGAAAAAAAGTTAAAAACCTTGGTGTCGATAGACATTTGCCAAAGAAGTTACCAGTGTTTTCTAGCAGGTGTTTTCTTTTTTCAGACAGCAAAGTGGAAAAATGTATAGGTTAGTAGAAAGCCAGTGAAGACATTCTATCTTATGTGATATATTGTCATCTTTGTTTGAATGGAAATTAAGAAAATCTTTTAACTCTAATCTCACGATATATATTTTTTAAGTCAGAAGCCTTTGGCAAGTGACTTGTTTTCTCTGGGGCTCAGATTCTTGTGTGTAATAGAAGGAGAGAAATAGTGTCTAACATATGAGATGACCGTGGGAGTGGGACGGTGTCATTTGCAGATTCCAAAATTGTAACAATGTTAGTATGTGCTATTTTTACCATAATTCACTATTTCATTATTCTATTATTTGATGATTTGTTTAAATACCTGTTGATGATGAAGAGAAAAAAAGGAAAGATATTTTACTTTGGGATTCATTTTTTTT
>NW_007207879.1:0-658 GCF_000164805.1 Carlito syrichta | reverse complement strand
AAAATACTCTAGAAAAATGAAAAAATGATATTAACAGTATAATTAGGCTATTAAGTTTTTTATAATGGTAAAATACACACAGCATAAATTTGATCATTTTAGCCATTTAAATGTGTACAGCTTAGTATTACTAAGTATATTCACTACATTGTACAATCATAATTAATATCTAGTTCTAGACTATTCTCACTTATCTATCTAATTTTTAACATTTTTAAATTTTTTAAAAATGATGCGGGATACAATTCAGGATTAGGTATACAAGTGGTCATCACCAGGTAAAGTTTGGGCCTCCCTTTGGTCCTCACCCACTTTGTGTTCCCCCCACCCGCACCCCAACTGTATCCCTGTACTGCCAATTCCTTTCTTATAGTATTATGGTAAATGTTCAGAGTATGCTCATGAGTGAGAACATGTGGTATTCAGTTCTTTGTTTCTGTGATATATCACTGAGTATTATAAACTCTAAATCCATCCAAGTTGCTGCAAAGTCCATATGTTTGTTCTTCTGTATGGCTGCAAAATAGTTCATTGTATTTACATTTCTTTTATACATTCCAGTTTAAATGGGCAACATGGTTAGTCCCATGTTTTTGCCATTGTGAATAGTACTGCAATAAACATATTTGTGGAGGTATCTTTTTTTGTAGAATGATTT
>NW_007207878.1:0-492 GCF_000164805.1 Carlito syrichta | reverse complement strand
AACACATTCGCCAACTATATGTTTGACAAAAGGCCTAACGTCTAGGATTTAAAAAGATCTCAATTGTGCCAAAAGAAAAAAAATGAACAGCTCCATTACAAAGTGGGCAAAAGATATGAATAGACAGTTCTCATGAGAAGGCATACGAGCAACCAACAGATACATGAAAAAAATGCTCAGTCTCACTTGCAATCAAAGAAATGGAAATTAAAACCACACAGAGATACCATCTAACTCCAATCAGGATGGCCATGAACAATAACGCAAAAAACAACATATGCTAGGAGGCTTCTGGGAAAATGGAACACTTCTACACAGTTAGTGAAAGTTTAAACTAATACAACCTCTGCAGCTAACAGTTTGGCGATTCCTAAAGATCTGAAAATTGACCTTCCATATGATCCTGTAAATCACCGACAGGGAATATACCCAGAGGAACTCAAATCACTCTATGAAAAAACTACCTGCACATGTATGTTTATTGCAGCAATG
>NW_007207877.1:0-669 GCF_000164805.1 Carlito syrichta | reverse complement strand
CAATATTGTGTTGGAAGTCCTAGCTCAGGCAATTAGACAAGAGAAGGAAATCAGGGGTATCCAAATAGGAAAAGAGGAAGTCAGGTTATCCCTCTTTGCTGATGATATGATCCTATCCTTTGAAAATTCAAGAGAATCTGTCAAAAACCTGCTCACACTGATAAAGGACTTTGAAAAAGTCCCAGGGAACAAAATAAATGTGCAAAAGACAGTTGCATTTCTGTACACAACCAAGTAGGCAGAAATCCAAATAAAAAGCACAATACCATTCACAATAGTCACCAAAAAATTGAAATACCTCGGCATCTTCCTAACTAGAGAAGTGAAAGATCTTTACAATGAAAATTACAAAACCCTGCTTAAAGAAATCCAAGAAGACACAAACAAATGGAAAAGTATTCCATGCTCATGGATAGAAAGAATCAACATTGTTAAGATGTCCATCCTACCAAAGGCAATCTACAGATCCAACGCAATACCCATTAAGCTACCAACATCATTCTTCTCAGACCTGGAAATGACAATGCAGAAATTCATATGGAAACATAAACGACCATGAATAGCTAAAACAGTCCTTGGCAAAAGACACAAAGCAGGAGGTACCACACTTCTAGACTTCAACTTTACTATAAGGCTACAGTAATCAAAACAGCATGGAATTGGTATAAG
>NW_007207876.1:0-717 GCF_000164805.1 Carlito syrichta | reverse complement strand
CCTTGTTCAATATTGTGTTGGAAGTCCTAGCTCAGGCAATTAGACAAGAGAAGGAAATCAGGGGTATCCAAATAGGAAAAGAGGAAGTCAGGTTATCCCTCTTTGCTGATGATATGATCCTATCCTTTGAAAATTCAAGAGAATCTGTCAAAAACCTGCTCACACTGATAAAGGACTTTGAAAAAGTCCCAGGGAACAAAATAAATGTGCAAAAGACAGTTGCATTTCTGTACACAACCAAGTAGGCAGAAATCCAAATAAAAAGCACAATACCATTCACAATAGTCACCAAAAAATTGAAATACCTCGGCATCTTCCTAACTAGAGAAGTGAAAGATCTTTACAATGAAAATTACAAAACCCTGCTTAAAGAAATCCAAGAAGACACAAACAAATGGAAAAGTATTCCATGCTCATGGATAGAAAGAATCAACATTGTTAAGATGTCCATCCTACCAAAGGCAATCTACAGATCCAACGCAATACCCATTAAGCTACCAACATCATTCTTCTCAGACCTGGAAATGACAATGCAGAAATTCATATGGAAACATAAACGACCATGAATAGCTAAAACAGTCCTTGGCAAAAGAAACAAAGCAGGAGGTACCACACTTCTAGACTTCAAACTTTACTATAAGGCTACAGTAATCAAAACAGCATGGAATTGGTATAAGAACAGGCATATAGACCAATGGAACTGGATAGAGATTCTGG
>NW_007207875.1:0-751 GCF_000164805.1 Carlito syrichta | reverse complement strand
TGAAGAGATAGACATCTTTAAAAAAAATGCTGAGGCCCGGCTTAGTGTCTCAGCCTATAATCCCAGCACTTTGGGAGACTGAGACAAGTGGATGCCTGAGCCCATGGGTTTGAGACCAGCCCAGGCAACTTGGTGAGAAGTCATCTCTAGAATAAATAAAAAGCAGGTGTGGTAGCACACGCCTACAGTTCCAGTCACTTGGAGGGCTGAGATGGAAGGATTGCCTGAGCCCAGCAGGTGACTCTGGGGTTGCCATGAGTGTGCCACTGCACTCCAGCCTGGGCAATGGAGTGAGACTCCAACTCAAAAAAAAAAGATGAAATTCTGGAAAGGAAATAATAATTTAGAGAAGTACAAAATGCAGTGGAAAGTTTCAACAGTAGACTATAACAAGCATAAGAAAGGATTGCAGACCTTGAAGACAATGCATTTGAATTAACCCAATAAAGAAAAAACAATCAAGAGACTAGAACAAAGTCTCCAAGAAATGTGGGATTATGTGAAACTTTCAAACCTAAGAATCACAGGAGTTCCTGAGGAAGAAGAGAAAGCAATAGGTTTGGAAAACCTATTTAGGGGAATAAGGGAGGCAGACTTACCTGGCCTTGCCAGAGATCTAAACATCCAAATACAAGAAGCTCAAGGAACTCCCAGATGATTCATTGCAAAAATGTCATCCCCAAAGCATATAATCATCCAGGAATGCAGTTAATGTGAAGGAAAGAATTTTAAGAGCAGTGAGACAAAAGGA
>NW_007207874.1:0-710 GCF_000164805.1 Carlito syrichta | reverse complement strand
CCCTCTTGGGCTCAGGCAAACCTTCCACCTCAGTCTCCCAAGTAGCTGGGACTACAGGTGCATATACCCCAGTCGGTTAATTTTTAAATTTTTTTTTTGAGAAACAAACTCTCATCTCACTATGTTGCCTGGTTTGGTCTTGAACTCCTGGGCTCAAGCAATCTACTCACTTTGCCTCCCAAAGTGCTGGGATTACAGCCATGAGTCACCGCACCTGGCCTGGACAGTATTTTCTTTCCTTTAACACACATTGCATTTCTTGCCAAAGGGCTCAGATGTACTATTCCTCATGAAGAACCCTGTTACTTTCAGAGTTCAAAGGTATGTAATATATAAAAATGAAAAAAAGCAACAAAACTCTTTGGGATACTTTGCAATTAACTTTTACCTAAGTACCTGTTACTAAACATCAGCCTTGAACATAAGAGGTATTATTCAAACATGTGCACATCACATTAAAATTACTATTATATGTAATTGCAGAGTACTATAATGATATATAGAAACTATTCTTTTTTTTTTTTTGAGTTGGAGTCTCACTCTGTCGCCCAGACTGGAGTGCAGTGGCCGCTCCCGGCCACCGCAGCCTCGACCTGCTGGGCTCCGGTGATCCTTCCACCTCAGCCTTCCAAGTAGCTGGAATTACAGGCATGCGCTACCACGCCCGGCTGATTTTTTGATTTACTGTATAGATGAAGTCTCGCTGCCCA
>NW_007207873.1:0-743 GCF_000164805.1 Carlito syrichta | reverse complement strand
GACTCGCTTTGTTAAGATGTCAGTTGTATCTAAATATTTAGCACAATCCCCAATCAAAACTCCAGTATCATGTTTTGAAAATAACTGACACGCTGATTTTGTAATATAAACTACTTGTAATAGCAAAAAAAAAAAAAAGAAAAAGGTGGAACACTACTGATCTTGAAAACTCACTGCAATTGAGTCAGTGTAGAAGTGGAGTAATATAAATAAACAGAGAAGAATCGAGTTCATAAATACCCTCAAATGTATGTGGCTGGAGGAATTTCTACAGAGATGTAAAGATAGTTTAATTGAGAAAGAATACATTTTCAATAAATGGTGCTACAACAATTGGAAATCCACACAGAAAAAAATAAGCATTGACTCCTACTTTATACCACATGCAAAGTTAACTGGAAAAGGATCACTTATCTAAATCTACTACCTAAAAACCATAAAACTTCTAAAAGAAAATATAGGAGAAAATCTTTGTGACCCTTGGATAAGCAAACAATTTTTAGAATACAAAAACTCTGAATCATAAAGGCATTTTTAAGACCATAAAATTACAAAATCATGAACCATAAAATAATAATTGAAAAAAATAGTCAAAAAATAATAATTGAACCATAAAAAATAATGGAAATAGATTTCATCACATTTTAAAGCATCTGGTCTTTTAAACAGACCAGTAAGAAGAAAAAGCAGCAAGCTACACATTGGGAGAGAGAATCTGTGATGTGTAAATATGGGAAAGAATC
>NW_007207872.1:0-386 GCF_000164805.1 Carlito syrichta | reverse complement strand
GGAGCTTCACATTTTCAGCTAAAAAGGAATTTAGAAGGTATCATTAATTCAACTCTCATGTTTCACAGTTGAGCAAAATAAATAGCTAGTCAGTCAATCAAGACTAGTTGAATTATCTGATCTCAGTCCAGTGATTTTTCCCCCCACATAGGTATAGATAGATCTAGTTAGATAGATAAGTAGATAGATAGATAGATAGATAGATAGATAGATAGATAGATAGAAAGCAAATATGAATTGACCACTCTACTCACTCTTTCTCCCAACATCAAACACTATATTAATAAGATACTATGAAAAAAATAGTGACTTAGAAGCATTATCAAGGATCCAGCTATGTACTTAAAATGGATGAAATGATTGACAGCTTTCTATATCTCTCAAGG
>NW_007207871.1:0-484 GCF_000164805.1 Carlito syrichta | reverse complement strand
CCTTGAACTTTTGCTGTGCAGCAAACCACCTGAAAGCACGGAGAGCAACATCCTTGCTTGTCTTTTTGTGTCTGGCCTAATTCACTTAAGAGAAGGGAAGTTGTTTAACAGATGCAGAGTTTGTAAGATGAGAAAGTTCTGGAGATCTATTAATATTTTACAACAATGTGAATACACTTAGCACTACTGAACTGTACACTCAAAATTGGTAGTCGGGCTCGGTGGCTCAGCCTGTAATCCGGCTCCTTTGGGAGGCTGAGGTGAGTGGATTGCCTGAGCCCACGGGTTCGAGACCCTCCTTGGCAACTTGGCGAGACCTCATCTCTACAATAAATCAAAAATTAGCCAGGCGTGGTAGCGCGCGCCTGTAGTTCCAGCTACTTGGAAGGCTGAGGTGGAAGGATGGCCAGAGCCTAGCAGGTCGAGGCTGCAGTGGCCAGGAGTGACCACTGCACTCCAGTCTGGGCGACAGAGTGAGACTCCG
>NW_007207870.1:0-388 GCF_000164805.1 Carlito syrichta | reverse complement strand
CAATGGAATATTAAGCAGCCACAAAGAAGGACAAACTTATGAACTTTGCAGCAACTTGGATGGATTTAGAGTTGATCATACTCAGTGATCTATCATAGAAACAAAGAACAGAGTACCGTATGTTCTCACTCATAAGTGGACCTTGAACAATTATAATACTATAAGAAACGGATTTGCAGTAGTGGGAAACTGTCAGTGGGGGCGGTAGGATTGGTAGTTGAGAGAAACTGCTAGGGGAGAGAGGGACATACCTCATCAACAAGGGTAACTGTATAATCAATGTTTGAATAGCTAACATCTTTATAATAAAACTAAATAAATTAATTAAAAATATAAAAATATCTTAAAAGAAGTTCAAAGATAATAATAGAGAGTAAAACTTAATGTC
>NW_007207869.1:0-494 GCF_000164805.1 Carlito syrichta | reverse complement strand
CTTATTTATATTAGTATTTATATAGCTTTACTTTTGAATCTTGCTCCTACCCTGTCACCCAGCTGAAGTGCAGTGGCACGATTATAGCTCACTGCAGCCTCAAACTCCTAGGGTCAACAATCCTACAGGCTCAGCCTCCCAAGTATCTAAAACTATGAGTACATGCCATCATGCCTAGCTAATGTTTTGATTCTTTTTGTAGAGAACAATATAGACAATTCTGGTCTTGCTATGTAGCCTATGCTGGTCTCAAACTTCTGGGCTCAAGCAATCCTCCAGGATCAGCTTTCCATGGGCACATATCACCACGCCCAGCTAATCTGATTTTTTTTTTGGTGTGGAGAGCTATACAGACAATATTGATTGATTGAGTTGGAATCTCACTCTGTTGCCCAGTCTGGAGTGCAGTGGCATGCTCACGGCCACCACAGCATCAACTTGCTGGGCTCTGGTGATCCTTCCACCTCAGCCTCCCAAGTAGCTGGAACTACAGG
>NW_007207868.1:0-350 GCF_000164805.1 Carlito syrichta | reverse complement strand
CTTAAGCCTTCAAAGACATGGACACTAAACAGCATGATGCAAACAACTACTGGGTCAAAACTGAAATCAAAGCAGAAATTAAAAGATTCCTGGAAACAAATGAAAATGAAGAAACATCTTACCCAAACCTCTGGGATGCCATGAAATCAAGTCTAAGAGGGGAATTTATATCTCTATGAGCACACATCAAGAAAATGGAAAGATCACAAGTAGAGAGCCTAACAAATCTCCTAAGGGAACTGGAAAGAGAAGACCACCAAAACCCCAACTTTAGCAGATAAATCCAGATCACCAAAATAAGAGCCCAAATACGGGAAATAGAAGACAAAAATATCATAGAAAACATCAAG
>NW_007207867.1:0-765 GCF_000164805.1 Carlito syrichta | reverse complement strand
CCACAAACTGGTACCACCGTGGCCCGGGGGTTGGAGACCCATGCTCTACATTGTTTCAAATATTCTCCTTTAATCCTCATGACAACCCTAGGACATGGGAACTATTATCATCCCCATTTTACAGATGAGGAAATGGAGTCATGGAGTCAAGAAAGTCTGTACTTGTATCTACTACATAACGCTGCTCCGGCAATAGTCACAGGAATGCATTCACTGGAAACACGGGAGTGACTGTGTTATTTTCCTTGAAGGTATAGAGTATATTGAGTAATGTTATATATATATATATATATATATAATTTGAGTTGGAGTCACTCTGTCGCCCTGGCTTGAGTACAGTGGCACACTCACAGCCACCCCAGCATCAACCTGCTGGGCTCCCGTGATCCTTCCGCCTCAGCCCTCCAAGTAGCCAGAACTACGAGTGTGCACTACCACGCCCAGCTAATTTTTGATTTATTGTAGAGATGAGGTCTCACCAGGTTACCCGGGCTGGTCTCGAAACCTTAGCCTCAGGCAATTCACTCACCTCAGCCCCCCAAAGTGCTGGGATGACAGACTGAGCCACCGAGCCCAGCCTGAGTAATATTTTATGGTTTGGGCCCTGAGTGGGGTTGTTCATATACTCTTGGCCACACAAAGCTCCGCTTCAGGTGAAGTCCTGGACTAATATCACAATCACTTTTAAACAGGAAGAATGATCAGAAGGGACTTCCAAAAACATGAGGGAGGCCCAAGGAAGCTGGCCATCCTCTCTCTGGAGGG
>NW_007207866.1:0-416 GCF_000164805.1 Carlito syrichta | reverse complement strand
AGCCTGTGGTCAAGGTGTCCATCGTCCTGACCACTCTGGAGGCTGAGGCAGAAAAATTGCCAATGACCACAATTTCGAAGCTGGTGGAGAACAATGTTTCTGTCCCCTGGCCCTGGCCTTAACCACAGAGCCCGAACCTGTCTCCAAAAACATCAGAATCATACACAGATTCTCAACTGCTCATGGTATGTTCAAATGGTGACTAGATTTAGAGCCTGGAAAAAATGAATCTGGGGTGATGTAATTTCCCTGGGTGAGGGATGTGTGCCTAGCATTTCTTTGCTGAAAGTCCTCTTTGCTGAGTCAGAGGGCCAGCCAGCCTGGAGCATACTTCTTACCTTGGAGAGGAGAGCTTAGAAGAACCCAGCCAGGGATCCTCGAGAAGTCCTGCCCCAAATTGGGTACAGGCATGGGGG
>NW_007207865.1:0-473 GCF_000164805.1 Carlito syrichta | reverse complement strand
TTATAGCCTCATTTTTCTTTTCTGCCTTATTCAATTTCATGGCAGGAGAAATAAAGTTTCTTATCCAAAACCTAATTTTTTTTTTTTTGAGTTGGAGTCTCACTTCATCACCCAGACTGGAGTGCAGTGGCACACTCACTGCCACCTCATTGTTGACCTGCTGGGCTCTGGTGATCCTTCTGCCTCAGCCTTCCAAGTAGCTGGAACTATAGGTGCGCGCTACCACACCCAGTTAATTTTTGATTTATTGTAGAGATGAGGGCTTGCCACGTTGTCCGGGATGGTCTTGAGTCTGCTGACTTGGGCAATCCACTCTCCTCGGCTGCCCAAAGTGCTGGAATGACAGGCTGAGCCACCGAGCCCAGCCGAAAACTTCATGTTGGATAAGTATTCTAAATAGACTCTAAATTTTTGTTTTTACCTCCATTTTGTCTTCTTTTTTGAGTCTTAGATGATATTTCCAGATGCCTTTC
>NW_007207864.1:0-513 GCF_000164805.1 Carlito syrichta | reverse complement strand
ATTTCATGGCAGGAGAAATAAAGTTTCTTATCCAAAACCTAATTTTTTTTTTTTTGAGTTGGAGTCTCACTTCATCACCCAGACTGGAGTGCAGTGGCACACTCACTGCCACCTCATTGTTGACCTGCTGGGCTCTGGTGATCCTTCTGCCTCAGCCTTCCAAGTAGCTGGAACTATAGGTGCGCGCTACCACACCCAGTTAATTTTTGATTTATTGTAGAGATGAGGGCTTGCCACGTTGTCCGGGATGGTCTTGAGTCTGCTGACTTGGGCAATCCACTCTCCTCGGCTGCCCAAAGTGCTGGAATGACAGGCTGAGCCACCGAGCCCAGCCGAAAACTTCATGTTGGATAAGAATTCAAAATAGACTCTAAATTTTTGTTTTTACCTCCATTTTGTCTTCTTTTTTGAGTCTTAGCATGATATTTCCAGATGCCTTTCATTTGTCGCAAATAACAAGCCATCCCTTTAAAAGTAGCACATCCAAAATAAAAATTTTCATCTTATCTTCCC
>NW_007207863.1:0-389 GCF_000164805.1 Carlito syrichta | reverse complement strand
GGTCAATGCCCAAGTCGATATCAGATGCCGGCCCCCACCAGGGAAATTACCTCTCTGCACCTTCAAGCTTAATTACCTAACGTGTTTCACAGAGGTCACAAAACTTGACAATTTTCTACCTTGAATATCCTCTGTGCAGAAACCACTTTATTTTCGGATGGGCTTGATGGACTCTCAGGACCCTGCTCAGGCTGCTGACCCCCGGGTATCCCCAGTGTTTAGCTCAGAGGCCCACCAGCCACGCCCTGCTGTTCCTCAGTTCTATCCTCCCCCAAGGGCCCCCTTAAAAGTTCAGCATTGAAACCCACGGGCACAAGCACTCACTTCCCCCTCTGGGTGCCCCCAGCCAGGTAGAAACGTGACCATTCCCGCTTGCCCACTCACTTGGG
>NW_007207862.1:0-409 GCF_000164805.1 Carlito syrichta | reverse complement strand
CATTAATAGGTCCAGAGTTTGAATAACAAATCTTTCACTTTTTAAATAAAAGAAGCATTAGTATTTGAAATAAAGGTTTGGTGCCAGCGTTCTTCTTCTTCTTTTTTTTTTTTTTTTTGAGTTGGAGTCCACTACGTCGCCCAGACTGGAGTGCAGTGTCACGCTCCCGGCCACCGCAGCCTCGACCTGCTGGGCTCCAGCGATCCTTCCACCTCAGCCTTCCAAGTAGCTGGAACTACAGGCGCGTGCTATCATGCCCGGTTAATTTTGGGCTTATTGTAGAGATGAAGTCTCGCCAAGTTGGCCGGGCGGGTCTCGAACCCACGGGCTCAGGCAATCCACTCACCTCAGCCTCCCAACACGCTGGGATTACAGGCTGAGCCACCGAACCCAGCTGGTGCCAGCCTTG
>NW_007207861.1:0-584 GCF_000164805.1 Carlito syrichta | reverse complement strand
AAACACAGAACATATTTATCTTTTTTGATGGTGGGTATTTATTTATTTGATATATGATTTTTATAAAGAATCTTTATGGTGAGGATATTAAAAATGAAACACAGCCAAGGCAATTGAGAAGTCTCAAAAACAAATACTTCTAGTGACTTAGGTCTCCAATATTGTATATGCAGGCTATTGGTTGTGCTTGATTCCCCTATCCTGAAAGTAAAACATAAAAACTTGTCAAACTCTTTTTATTTTTTTAATTATTTTTATTTTTATTTATTTATTTATTTGAGTTAGAGTCTCACTCTGTCGCCCAGACTGGAGTGCAGTGGGCGCTCCCGGCCACCACAGCCTCGCCTGCTGGGCTCCGGCGATCCTTCCACCTCAGCCTTCCAAGTAGCTGGAACTACAGGCGCGCACTACCACAGCTGGCTCATTTTTTATTTATTGTAGAGATGAGGTCTCACCAAGTTGCCCAGGCGGGTCTCAAACCCACGGGCTCAGGCAATCCACTCACCTCAGTCTCCCAAAGGCGTGGGATTACAGGCTGAGCCACCAAGCCTGGCTAATACCAATTATGATGAACATTATTGTAG
>NW_007207860.1:0-409 GCF_000164805.1 Carlito syrichta | reverse complement strand
AGATTTTGCAAAGCAAAAGAAACCATCAAGAGAGCAGGGAGACAGCCCACAGAATGGTAAAAAAATATTTGCCACTGTATATCTAACAAAGGACTAACATCTAGGATTTACAAGGAACTCAAATGCACCAAAAGGAAAAAAACAAACAGCCCCATTAAAAAGTGGGCAAAAGACATGAATAGACACATCTCAAAAGAAGAGATACGGGCAGCCAGCAGACACATGAAAAAGTGCTCAGCCTCACTCAGCATCAGAGAAATTCAAATCAAAACCACATTGAGGTACCACCTAACCCCAATAAGAATGGCCATCATTAATAAAACAAGCAACAACAGATGCTGGCAAGGATGTAGAGAAAAAGGAATGCTTCTACACTGCTGGTGGGAATGCAAACTAGTACAACCTCTTT
>NW_007207859.1:0-786 GCF_000164805.1 Carlito syrichta | reverse complement strand
AATGAATAATATGGTGACTGGGTAAATTTTGCAATTTCAAATTCCCTATGAATTTGGATAGTATGCTTGTAAACTAATCTCCATGTTCATGTTATAAAATCAAAGATTTTAAGTATATTGACTCTAAACAAGAACTTATTGTGTCTCATTTGTCTCTTAAAATACTTATGTTTGTTACTCACTTCACTGTGTAAAGAGTAAAAAGGAAGAAAACGTGAATGGGAAAGAATAGAGTGTGTGCAGAAAAACAAAGACTAGAGAAGCACTGGGTATTGTGCCCTGGGACTGGTCAATTGATTAGTAGGTAATATTGGACAAATTATTTAATTAATGTTAATTATGGCTTATTCGATTATAAAACATGATTCATGAATTAGCTAATCTTCAAATTACTTCAAGTTCAAACTATCCTATGAATATATTAAAAATTAAACAAAAAATATTAATTTTGACCTGTAGATTTAGGGATATGTGTGTGTGTGTTTGAAAGTGGTATGATATATATGTTCTATGATATAAAATTCATATTATAATTTTTATATCATAATATCTGCCCCTATATTATAATATATACTAGCATATCTAATATTCATAGTAGATAGTATATCCAAGGGGAGACCAAAAAAACAAATTATTTTTTGAATGATGGGCCCCTTGTAGTACAGGCTTGCCCTACTAGGTAAGTGGTTTTTTTCCCCCATTTTAATTTTTATTTAAATTTGTGGGGTACATTTCAAGGCTAGGTATACAAATATTCACCGTGCAAGTACCCTTATCGATGAGGGG
>NW_007207858.1:0-620 GCF_000164805.1 Carlito syrichta | reverse complement strand
CACCCATATCCTGAGGACACCCATATCCTGCATAGACCATTAAGTTGATCTAACGAGGGCTTCTATCAACGTGCAAATGGCATGCTGGGTGATGTACTGAACATGAAAGGTAAGGAAGAAGGAACAACAGGGGATAACTCCTGGGTTTCACATTTCAGTTTTTTCCTTGAGCTCCTAAGTGCCATCAGGAGCCTTCTCGGGGGCTAATCATATTCAGTGATTATGGGAGTTTTGAGTCTAATCATCCTCCATGTATTTCCCAATTCTCCCACCAGCCACACAGTAGCCTTTCTCTTATTTCCATGGAGGTAAAATCAAATCATTGTCAATTGAAAAATATACCTGAACGATAAGAAGTTTAAGAACAACCAGAGTGGAGGTAGAAGAGAGAGGTTAATTACTAATTTTTACTTATAGAAAGATAGGGACGGTCCCCCCAAAGTCCACCCACTTCCCTTTCTCCTAGGCAAGATTACAGATTCCTGAGCCCATTTGCTGTGCACAGGAATATTCCTACTGGGACATTTCAGACGCTGAAACAGAGAAAGACTATAGACAGCCTCTGGCTCTTGTTCTACATCTTGTTATTAATCTCTTCTCTTGGCTCTAAATCTTTCCCA
>NW_007207857.1:0-437 GCF_000164805.1 Carlito syrichta | reverse complement strand
CAGGAAACTATACATCATATTGCTGAGGAAGTATAAGGAATCTTCCTTATATGAGTCCTCACTCCGAAAATTACAGGCCGTCTTCCTAAGAGGTAACCACGAATCAGAATTTGAAGCTGGATCTGGGAAATGGAAGTCCTCACATACAGGAAACTTGACTGCCTATTGCTAAGTAAGAATAAGGAATTCGCGTTACCCAGGTCCTCAATTCCAAAAAAGCTTGAGGTCATCTTGCTATGGGCTAAACACGAATCATGGTGATTTTGAGCATGAATCTGGGAAATGGAGTTCTTATTTACAGTCAACAACATGACCTTTTTGTATGAAAGCATAAGGAACCTGGGTTACAGGAGTCCTCAATCCCAAAAACCTACAGAGCATCTTGGAAAATGTTAAAAAGAATCAGAGTTTCGAAGCAGGATTTATCTAATGAGTGT
>NW_007207856.1:0-573 GCF_000164805.1 Carlito syrichta | reverse complement strand
ATGGACACCAGATTTCCCTTTGACTACTGCCTCATTTTTCTTTTTTACTTTACAGCAAATGTTCCTGAAATAAGAAGTCTATACAAGGGGGACCTCCCCCAAAACAGGATTTATTTATAAAAATTGTGTATTTATTCTTACATGTTTAAACTTCAGTCACCTTCAAAGTACTCTCCATTTGATGCAATACACTTTTCCCACTGCTCAAACAGTATTTGAACTCATCAATTTTTATACTTTTTTTTTTTTAGTTGGAGTCTCACTCTGTCGCCCAGACTGGAGTGCAGTGGCCGCTCTCAGCCACCGCAGACTCGACCTACTGGGCTCCGGTGATCCTTCCACCTCAGCCTTCCGAGTAGCCGGAATTACAGGCATGCGCTACCACAACCGGCTGATTTTTTGATTTATTGTAGAGATGAGGTCTCGCTGCCTAGGCGGGTCTCGAACCCGCGGGCTCAGGAGGGCTTCTACCACTTTTTTGTTTCACCTCTTCCAGATCAGCAAAATGTTTCCCTAAACTTTTAAAAATCTGGGGTAAAAAAAGAAAAAGGTGCTCCTGGTGAGATAGGGTGA
>NW_007207855.1:0-497 GCF_000164805.1 Carlito syrichta | reverse complement strand
CCTTTCTTCTGTTTATCTGTCTATTGTCAAGTCATTCCAACAGACTTGGACTCAAATCTTCAAAAGGCAAGTTTGAATGTCCCTACACCATACTCATATGTCATGTGTCATATCATTCTGTCCTATGGCACAGCCTGGCTATCCAGTGAAACAGTCCCTAAGAACTATCTTTTATCCATGGATTCCATCACACCTTAGCCAAGTGTGACCCACAGGCATTAATTATCTGGCACTAGGGGAAAGCCAGCATATTCCCAGAATAGTCCATCCTTGAGTCAGAGAAGCCCTGTAACAGGAGTAAGAGGGGCCTGATGCAGATCTGAGGGCAGAGGCATCAGGTGCATCTATGCAAAACTGGCCAAGGCCTGCATAGACTTAGTCACTGCAGCAGTATTTGGAGGAAGAGGAAGATTTAAAGCAGTGCACATGGCAGCAAGCATGGCTGTGATTAGTGAAACATTCTTTTAATACCGTTTGCTGTTGATTCTCCCAAGTTG
>NW_007207854.1:0-700 GCF_000164805.1 Carlito syrichta | reverse complement strand
TTTTTTTTTTTTGAGTTGGAGTATCACTGTCGCCCAGACTGGAGTGCAGTGGGTGCTCCCGGCCACCGCAGCCTCGCCTAATGGGCTCTGGGAGATCCTTCCGCCTCAGCCTTCCGAGTATCCAGAATTACAGACATGCACTACCATGCCTGGCTGATATTTTGATTTATTGTACAGATGAGGTCTTGCTGCCCAGGCAGGTCTCAAACCCGTGGGTTCAGGCAATCCACTCACCTCAACCTCCCAAAGGTGCGGGATTACAGGCTGAGCCACCGAGTCTGGCTTGCCTGAAAAATTTAATGCAAATAAAACAATAAGAGTATTAAGGAAAATTTGCCTATAATATTTATTAACAGGAATGTCCAGCTAGATGGTGATGGCACAGGTCAGACTCTAAGATTCTTACAAACGCAAGTGTCCATAAAGATTCTCAGCATAAGTGTGTGTGGTGGTTTGTGAGTGAAAGTTGGCCTGAGGGGAGACTGGGATTCTTGTACTCGAGGCTCTCCTTCAGATGTCCCTGCAACCCTCCACTGCCCTGAGACTGGATTCACTGGTGCATAGGATTGTATGCTGTTCTCAGGACTCTCCTGAAATAAGGCGGCAGAATACAGCTGATCCTCACCACCTGATGCCCAGCCCACACCATCACCTTTGACAACAGAGCTACAGGAGTCCTAGATTGGTGGAGAGAACAGGT
>NW_007207853.1:0-539 GCF_000164805.1 Carlito syrichta | reverse complement strand
CCCAGACTCCCCGCGTCCCAGTCCCGCGCGCTTCTGCCCGGCCCGGCGACGCCCTTCGCAGCGCAGCACGGCTCCGCATTGCAGGGGTCCCCGTGGGCCACCGGGTCGCGGCGCCCCCTCCGTTCTTTCCTTTGTCCCGGCGCCGCCGCCGCCGCCGAGGCATCTACCGCAGCCTCGGGCCGGCGCTGGCAGGCGGGACGCGGCGGCGCTGCCCGGTGCACCAGCACCATCTAGGGGCGTTCGAGGCCGGGTTCGGTGGCTCAACCTGTAATCCCAGCACTTTGGGAGGCCAAAGCGAGTGGATTCTAAGCCCGCGGGTTCGAGACCAGCCCGGGCAAATTGGCGAGACCTCATCTCGACAATAAATAAAAAATTAGCCGGGCGTGGTAGCCCGCACCTGTAGTTCCGGCTACCTGGAAAGCTGAGGCAGAAGGATCGCTGGAGCATAGCAAGCTGATGCCAGGGTGGCCATGAGTGTGCCTCTGCACTCTATAGCCTGGACGACAGAGGCTTTCGGGTGGCACCCAGAAAGTCAGAAG
>NW_007207852.1:0-524 GCF_000164805.1 Carlito syrichta | reverse complement strand
GGAGTGTGCCACTGCACTCCAGTCTGGGCAACAGAGTGAGATTCCAACTGAAAAAAAAAGAAAATGTTTAAGATGAGCCTAGAAAAATCTTATTATGTCAAAAAACAAAAAAGCTACTAAAGAGGAGTAGGGTCTCATCAAAATGACACAGAAGCCAACCTAAAGAGGCTCACTGCTCAGTCATGAGCATTTTGAGCATCAGGAAAAATAGTATCTGCAAAGAACCAAAACATGTTGGAAATATCTGAATCCTTGAGTTCATAGTGATACTTTACAAAGCAAGACTTGTTCAGCACAACTGAGTATCAATGGCTAACTCAATTCACAAAGAATAATCACATGTATTGTAATGAAAAAAATATAATTAATGACATTAATGACATTGTCTGGCTGTTACACACACACACACACACACACATGCCCGCACGCACACACATGCACCCTGAATTCTATTAAGCCTCACAATTCAACTACCATTTACAGAAAAAAGCAGAAGAATGTAGCAAACTCTACAGAGGCGTAAT
>NW_007207850.1:0-755 GCF_000164805.1 Carlito syrichta | reverse complement strand
CCAATACTGAAATTCCTGCTTCATTCTCAGCAAGACGCCAAGAAATTTCCTGGTGACCTAGAATTCCAGTTACTTGGAGATCAAGAGAAAAACTCCCATAAAGTTCTTGCGGAATTGGAACTCAAGACTCCTGGTCCCTTTTCAATAGACACACTAAAAATGTGGCGACATAGAAGTCGAGATTGCTGATTAAACCTTATCAAGAGACCTTGTAGATTTAGGCAATTGAGAAGTGCAAGAACCGGATTCCCTTTCCCTTCTCAGCAAGATGCCCGGATTTTCCTGTCCATGTGGATTCCAAAACTCGGTATAAAAAAATGTAGATGCCCAAATATTTCCTAGGGACCTGGATTCCATGAATCCTGGTTACATTTTAATAATTCGTACTAAATATATGGCATCTGCAAAACCCTCGGCCCCTCTCCAAATAAAGTGCAAACAGAAATTTAAGGATTACCAAGTTCATGTTAAGACCAAAGTTACATCCATATATGGCAAAATAATACCTTTTTTACGGAATCTGGCCTTTATTGTCCCGAGGAACCTAACGGAATGTACTACCTGATACCCGATTAAAACTCTCAAGAGGACCAGAATGTTGGGGGGAGTCCTGAAATGACTGATTCATAATACCCACAAGCCCAAATATCTCCAAAACATGAGACGAAGCTCGAAGTCTTGATTCTTGTTTATACCACAGCAAGACACCCTGAATTATTTTTTCGGATGTGGGACTAGTGTTTCACAGATTCTTT
>NW_007207849.1:0-614 GCF_000164805.1 Carlito syrichta | reverse complement strand
AAAAAAAATATAAAATTTTGTAATCATATGTTGACAACAGTGCAACTTCTGTTGGGAGAATGTATTGCACCGTCAGGTCAGCCTTTCTATAGGGCAGTTTGGATATTAGTCAGAAACCTGAAAAGTGGTTACATGTTAGTTCCACTTCTAGGAAATAATCTCAGAAAGATTTATGCATGAGGATAATCAAGGTCATGCTATTTATGATATAAATGAATTATCTGTATGTATATTATATACAAATAGGTAGTAATCTAAATATTCAATAAAGGATTAATTATGTATATGACGGACAATTACAGTTATCGAAAACTTTTTAAATTATTTACAAGAAAAGAAAAAAATATATATTTAAGTGGGAAAAACAGTTTTAAAATAGTATGCCAACTATATAGATATTTCTCATAGAAAAGGGGGAGAAGGAAAAGTCAGAAAACCTACATGCACAAAAGTATTAATCATAGCTCTCTTTTAAGAGTGGGATAATTGGCAATTTTAATTTCTTTTAGTAAAGATAATCATTAAGAATTACTTAATTTTTTTTTTTTTTTTTAGTGCAGAAGCAATGTGTGTCAAGAATTACTTAATTTTATTGGGTGCTTACCATATGCCAG
>NW_007207848.1:0-434 GCF_000164805.1 Carlito syrichta | reverse complement strand
ATGCAGGGAAAAGGGAACACTTCTACACTCTTGATGGGAGTGTAAACTAGTACAACCTCTCTGGAAAACAGTTTGGCAATTCCTAAAAGGTCTAAAAATCAACCTTCTATACAACCCTATTATCCTTTTACTGGGAATATACCCAGAGGAACTCAAATCACTCTATGAAAAAGATACCTGCACATGCATGTTTATTGCAGCATTATTCACAGTAGCAAAAACATGGACCCAACCGTGATGTCCATTGATAGAGGACCGGGTAAAAAAATGTGGTACATAAACATGATGGAATATTACACAGCCATAACAAAGGACAAAATTATGAACTTCACAGCAACTTGGATGGACTTAAAGTCTATAATACTGAGTGATCTATCACAGAAACCAATAACTGGGTATCGCATGTTCTCACCCATAAGAGGACCTTGAACAAT
>NW_007207847.1:0-545 GCF_000164805.1 Carlito syrichta | reverse complement strand
CATTGTCCTAAGCTCCCTGTCAGTCCTGAGCCTGGACAGCTCAGTGGTGTGGGAGGCCTCCTTTCTCAGATCTGCCTCCTCCCTGTTGGGTAAAGGAGAGCACATGGGGTGAATTTAAAACCTAGCAGAGCCGTGCCGTAGACTTCTTGCCCTAATTTTCTCTTCAGCAAACTTTGTTCAGGGTTCAGAGCTGGAGTGGGATTGTCTCCGAAATCCTTCCAATTCTGACAGTCTGTGGTCAGATCATGCCAACTACTACACTGAGGAGCTACACTGTGTCCATGAGGGCTAATGGCTCAGAGCTCAGGGACTGGGTATGCACAGTCTTAGAAAGCCCGCTTTAGGATCAAGTTGCAGTTTGACAGGTGGTAGAGGATGAGATTAGCAGAATGTCAAGAGAAAGGAGCCAGAAGATACCACTTGACTCAGCGAGGTCACCAGGTGTAAACTTACAGTTCCCTAGCCTTGATCAATCGAAGGAGAAGAGAAGTTTCTCTCTCTCTTTCTCTCTCTCTCTCTCTCACTGCCTCCCCTACACGTTTGTG
>NW_007207846.1:0-500 GCF_000164805.1 Carlito syrichta | reverse complement strand
TGTCTTGTCCTTCCTTCCATGGTGACCAGGACAGCAAGAGTGAAGCATCTGTGCTTGAAACCAGCCCTGGGCCAGCCATGGGCCCCAGTCAGTGGCAGAGTTCAGCCTGGAGAGGCTCAGCCTCTTCAGCACAGCTACATCCAGTTCAGGCTCTTCTGCAGAGACACATTGGACTCTATTCCCCTATTTGTTTCTGGGTCCTAGTAACCACTTGTTACAGTCCCAGATGCGGCTGTGGGACCAATGCTGAAGAAATCCTGGGGACAGGAACATCTAGTCTCACTGCTCTGCCCTGATTCCTGGGTTGCCCCTCAGATTACTGGGTTAGAAAGAAATAGAAATCACCTGAGATCAGTGTGGTGCCACATCAGGACCATTTGGAAGTGTGAGGAGAATGGGTGTCTGGGTAAGACTTTGGAGTGTGGGAGACAGGAAGGGGAATAAAGTCTCCCCTTGCTTCCTGTTGAGACATGGTCTTGAGATGCCATTTGTATGGCTTG
>NW_007207845.1:0-403 GCF_000164805.1 Carlito syrichta | reverse complement strand
GGCATGTAGCTGTAGTAGTCTCTTATGATACTTTATATTTTGGGGGCTTCAATTCTTTTTTTTTTTTTTTTGATTTGGGGTCCCACTCTGCCACCCAGACTGGAGTGCAGTGGCCGCTCCCAGCCACCGCAGCCTTGACCTTCTGGGCTCCAGCGATCCTTCTGCCTCAGCCTTCCAAGTAGCTGGAACTACAGGTGCACACTACCATGCCTGGCTAGGGAACTTCAATTCTAATGTCTTATTTTTCATTGGTAATTGCATTGATTTGTTTTGTTTCTTTTTCTTTTTTTTGCTTTTTCTCTTTTTTCCCTCTTTTTAGTTAGTCTAACTAGAGATTTGTTTATTTTATTTATCTAATAAAAAGCAACTTTTTAATCTGTCTTTTGTTAGTTTTGTTTTTAGT
>NW_007207844.1:0-826 GCF_000164805.1 Carlito syrichta | reverse complement strand
CCAGGTCGAGGCTGCGGTGGCCGGGAGCTGGGCGACAGAGTGAGACTCCAACTCAAAAAAAAAAAAAAAAAAAGAAAAAAGAAATAAACTACTGCAGATACAATGAAGTTTCCTGTATATCTCTTTCCTATTACATGTTTCTCCCATTTTTTCTCTTCTGAATTTGCTGCTTCTTTTGTCATATATTTCTTTGGTTTTATTACATTCACTTAAAGTTAAGTAACGTGATATCAATTTGAAAATTTTTAAAACAAAGATAGTTTTATATGTATTCTTTTTTCATTCACCATGTTTAATGACTTGTGCTTTAAAGTGATTAAAACAATTAGCTCTTTTTCAAGCAGTTTATGAGTTTTTCTTGCTTTATATTTTCATTAATGCTTGATGCTGTCAAACTTTTCAATTTCTGATCAATGTGATGGGTATAAAATTGTATCTCATGATAGTTTTTTGCTGTTTTTTGTTTTTTTTTTTTTACATTGGAAAATATAGTTTATTTAGAGAGAGGAGGTGCACCTCCCCAAGGTAGGGAGGGGGACCAATGCTTAAGCAAGGCAATGACCGTGGGATGTTCATTCATGATAATTTTCATTTTCATTTTCCTGATTATCATTGAGGTTATTTCTATTCATATATTTTTCACTTATTGAAATATTTCATTATCTGAGTAATTCTTATTCATAATATTTTTTCATTTTTTGATTTATTTTTAGTAATAATATATATATTATTGACATTAAACATTATTTTATGTTATATTTTCCAAATGTTTACTCCCAGTCTCTGGCTTGTAGTTTTCTGGTTTTTGATAAAGTATTTAAATTCC
>NW_007207843.1:0-489 GCF_000164805.1 Carlito syrichta | reverse complement strand
TGGTTCCCAGTTCCAATTTCCATAAGGGTGTCTCCTGTGTTTCTAAGGTTCTTATAGTCTGAGGTTTTATGTTTAGGTCTTTGATTCATTTAGAGTTAATTTTTGTGTATGGTGATAGGTAGGGGTCCTGTTTCAATCTTATGCATGTGGTCAGCCAGTTTTCCCAGCACCATTTACTGAATAGGTTCTCCTCTCCCCAGTGGTTGTTGTTGGAGGCTTTGTCAAAGATGAGTTGGTTGAGGAATTGAGACTTTGCTTCCAGAATCTCTATCCTGTTCCAGTGGTCTATGTGACTGGTTTTGTACCAATACCAGGCTGTTTTGATTACTGTAGGCTTATAGTGAAGTTTGAAGTCTGGAAATGTGATACCTCTTGCTTTGTTTCTCTTGCTAAGGATTGTTTTGGCTATTTGTGGTTTATGTTTCCATATGAATTTCTGTATTGTCATTTCCAGGTCTGAGAAGAATGATGTTGGTAACTTAATAGGTG
>NW_007207842.1:0-610 GCF_000164805.1 Carlito syrichta | reverse complement strand
GATGCTCTAACACATGGAAGAGAGGAGGTATAGAAAAGAGGAGAAACTAATATTTACTGGGTTTTTTTTTTTAATTTTTAATTTTAAAGATGTGGGGTACAATTCAGGATTAGACATACAAATGTTCATTATGTAGGTACCCTTGTTGATGAGTTGTGCCCTCCCCCACCCCAGCAGTTTCCCATTACTGCCAGTCCCACCGCTTCTCTCCCCTGGAAGTTTCCCACTCCTGCCAATCCCTTTCTTATGGTATTATGATAGTTATTCAAGGTCTGCTTATGAGTGTGAACATGGAATACTCAGTTCTGCTTCCATGATAGATCACTTATTATTATAACCTCTAAGTCCATCCAAGTTGCTGCGAAGTTAATAATTTTGTTCTTCTTTAAGGCTGCATAATATTGCAACATACATATGTACCACATTTTTTATCCAGTCCTCTTCCGCTGGACAGCACAGTTGGTTGCATGTTTTTGCTATTGTGAATAATGCTGCAATAAACATGTGTGTGCAGGTATCTTTTCCATCGGGTGATTTGAGTTCCTCTGGGTATATTCCCAGCAATGGGATCATGAGGTTCTGTGGGTGGTTGCTTTTTAAACCTTTTAGG
>NW_007207841.1:0-714 GCF_000164805.1 Carlito syrichta | reverse complement strand
AATGATTCTCCTACTTCAGCCTCTAAGTAACTGTAATTAGCTAAATTTTTTGGTAAAGACAGAGTCTCACTTTGTTGCCCCCTTGTACTCCTTCCTGGTCTCAAGCGAGTCTGCTGTCTTTGTCTTTCCAAGGTGTTGGGATAACAGGCATGAGCCACCATGCCCAGCCTTGAAAGCAACATTTTCTGCACAAAAGTTTGGTAACATTTGAATTCTTACTCTTTGATCCTTTATATTTAATCATCAATGAGTTTGCTGGTAATTTATTAAATGCTTTTGATTACATTCTGGTCTCTCTAGTCTTGTTGCATTACCCTATCTAGACTCTTATTATCCCTTACTACCTCTCATTTATTAAATTAAATTAAAATCACTGTCTGCTGACTTGATATGAACTCTGAAAAGTTGTATGCTTACATCTCTGCCTCCTTACTCTCTCCACTCCAATCTATCCTGCACACAACCAACATTTCATTTTTATAACTTTATTCTTTGTCTTGAACCATCAATGGTTCGCTGCTGCCAAGTCACAAGTCCAAATGTCACTGACCAGGAATGTTTAGGCGCTGTGAGACACAGAAAGGCAAGCTGACCAGCCTAAAGGAGCTTAGGCACTAACTGGAGAGGCAGGACTTACACTTCTGAAGCAGCTAGGATAGAAATCTCTGGCAGGTGCCAAATAACATTCAAACTATCTGAGGAGGTGAATAAAAA
>NW_007207840.1:0-731 GCF_000164805.1 Carlito syrichta | reverse complement strand
CAGATGACACTAATAAGGCAATTAGGGTCAGATGACACTAATAAGGCAGGTAGTATCATAAGACACTAATAAGGCAACTAGTATCATAAGACATTAATTAGTCAAATAATATCAGACGAAACTAATAAGGCAAGTACTATTAGACGACACGAATAAAGCAAGTAGTATCAGGCGACACTAAAAAGTCAAGTAGTATCAGACGACAATATTAAGGCAAGTAGTATCATAAGACATTAATAAGGCAAGAAGTGTCATAGGACACTAATAAGGAAAGTAGTATCAGATGACACTAAGAAGGCAAATAATATCAGACCACACTAAGAAGTCAAGTAGTATCAGACGATACTAAGATGGCAAGTAGTATCAGATGACACTAAGATAGCAAGTATTATCAGACGACCCTAAGAATGCAAGTGGGATCAGACGACACTAAGAAGGAAAGGAGTATCAGAGGAAACTAAGAAAGAAAGTAGTATCAGGAGAGACTAATAAGCCAAGGAGCATCATAAGACATGATAAGGCAAGTAGTTTCCTAAGACACCAATAAGGCATGTAGTATCAGACGACTTTAAGAGGGCAAGTAGTACCATAAGACAGTAATAACGCCAGTAGAATCATAAGACACGAATAATGCAAGTAGTATCATAAGACTAGAACAAGACAAGTCGTTTCATAAGTCACGAATAACGCAAGTAGAAACATAATGATCGAATAAGGCAAGTAGTATCATA
>NW_007207839.1:0-444 GCF_000164805.1 Carlito syrichta | reverse complement strand
CCTGTGGCTGTTGGTGAAGGCTTTGTTGAAGATGAGTTGGTTGAGAAATTGAGGTTTTGCTTCCAGAATCTCTAAGCGAACTGTTTTAATTAGTTGCACATGTGCGTGCAAACACACACACACACACACACACACACACACACACACACACAATGCCCTGGTGAATTTTAGTGAGTACATAAAGCTTTTTTTTTTTTCTGTAGATGATAAGTGAGTCTTTAAGAATGATTGCTGTTCTTGCCTATATTATAAAATTCTTACAGAGTCTAATTTCAGAGCATTCTCAAATATTGATGATTTGTCAAATTTCAGTGATTTTCACATGATAACTGAAACCTAGCAGTATCTTTTAAATAGGAAAATATCTTTTATTCACAATAGTTTTGCTACAGATTAAATTTTTCTTCAGGTAGTTTTGATCTGTATTCTCTGCAGTGCTATGAA
>NW_007207838.1:0-480 GCF_000164805.1 Carlito syrichta | reverse complement strand
TCCCCTGTGGCTGTTGGTGAAGGCTTTGTTGAAGATGAGTTGGTTGAGAAATTGATGTTTTGCTTCCAGAATATCTAAGCGAACTGTTTTAATTAGTTGCACATGTGCGTGCAAACACACACACACACACACACACACACACACACACACACACAATGCCCTGGTGAATTTTAGTGAGTACATAAAGCTTTTTTTTTTTTCTGTAGATGATAAGTGAGTCTTTAAGAATGATTGCTGTTCTTGCCTATATTATAAAATTCTTACAGAGTCTAATTTCAGAGCATTCTCAAATATTGATGATTTGTCAAATTTCAGTGATTTTCACATGATAACTGAAACCTAGCAGTATCTTTTAAATAGGAAATATCTTTTATTCACAATAGTTTTGCTACAGATTAAATTTTTCTTCAAGGTAGTTTGATCTGTATTCTCTGCAGTGCTATGAAGGAAAATCCTCCAAAGATCTTCTGAAAGGAGTTG
>NW_007207837.1:0-544 GCF_000164805.1 Carlito syrichta | reverse complement strand
GTCTTGGCCCGTGGGCTCAGGCTGGCCACAGAACTCAAACACCCAAAGCAATGGGAAGATGAGGCTGTGCCCCCAAGCCCGGCCACGATCCTTCATCGAATATGAACCAGAATGCCTGATGTGGTGGTCCACGCCTGGAATCCCAGCCCTCTGGGATACTTAGGCAGGAGGATGACTGGTGTTCAGGAGTCCAAGACCAGCCTGGGCCAAGCTGGGCCACACAGGAATTTCCCATCTCTGCACAAATCTAAACAGGGAGTCTTAGGTCAAGTTGCCCACCATCCCGCCCACACAGGAGGCTGAGGCAGGAAGATCGCTGGAGCCCATGATTTTGAAGTGGCTGAGAATGGCGGTCATGTCCCTGGTCCCCAGCCAGGGCCACAGAGAAAGACTCTGTCTCCAAAAACATCAGAATTGTACTCGAATTCTCAACTGCACATGGTGTGTTCAAAGGGTGACGGGGTTTAGAGCTAGTAAAAATGGGATTGGGAGAGCTGAAGGAACCCAGGGAGACGTGGGAACTTCTGCACCAAAGGGTGTCAGC
>NW_007207836.1:0-656 GCF_000164805.1 Carlito syrichta | reverse complement strand
TTTTTGAAAGCCTGAGCTCCTAGAACTTCAGCAACCTGGGCCCCCAGCCTGGTCTAACAGCAAACAGCCACGAGAATATGGTAGGGTATCACAGGAACGGGCTATTGGAGATAAAAAGATTTCACCTTTACACACCTGTTCTCAAAGATGAGGTAGGTTCATAAAAAATAAATGGATTTCTGTAGCCCCTAAGACTATTGAAATAAAGAAAAAAACGTAATTTATTTTTAAAAAGGAGTCTACCATAGGACTTTCTGGAACCAAACTAGTGGAATTCTTAGTCTTCCAATATGCCTAGCACTCTGTCTAGCTGATTTTTTTCGTGTGGTCTTGCGCTACAGTTACTGGGTCTTTCAACAGCCTGTCTTCCTGTGACTCTCTCCTAAGTGTGCCAGGTTTACTGAGCATCTGTATCCTGCTAGCCCATAAGTCCCTCAAAATCAGCACATCCCAGTTAATTCTGTCAATGAGACGATGTAGCATGATGCTTTTAAAGCACACAGGCTGAGGACAGAGTGTGGATGCTGCTGCCCCTCTCACCAGCTGAGGTTGCACAACCTGTCTGTACTGTTGTCTATAAAAAAAAATAGTACTTCCCTCAGGGAGTTGAGGTGAGAATTAAATAAGGTAAAATGTGCAAAGTAATTAGCACCATT
>NW_007207835.1:0-629 GCF_000164805.1 Carlito syrichta | reverse complement strand
CACCACCCCCTACCCAAAAGGTTTTTTTGGGTTTTTTTTTGAGTTGGAGTCTCACTCTGTCGCCTAGACTGGAGTGCAGTGGCCGCTCCTGGCCACCGCAACCTCGACCTGCTGGGCTCTGGCGATCCTTCCGCCTCAGCCTTCCAAGTAGCCGGAACTACAGGCGTGCGCTACCACGCCCGGCTGATTTTTTTATTTATTGTAGGGATGAGGTCTCGCTGCCCAGTCGGGTCTCGAACAGCAGGCTCAGTCAGTCCACTCACCTCAGCCTCCCAAAGGCGTGGGATTACAGGCTGAGCCACCAAGCTCGACTCCAAAAGGTTTTTTTATGTGGGAAATGCTGAAATTTTTTAAACTTATAATTGTCAGTTTTTGATAGGGCTATTTTGACATTATTCACATTGTGTACATTTTTAGCAGTAGCCCAATGCAAGAGAGTCTGAATGCCTTCCATAACAGTAAACACAATGTTTCTCACCTCTCTTGCCCTTTGGCTTATCAAGGTTTATCAGATGAGAGCCAAAGACCTTGCAGGAAGCGCTTGCAGTCTTTTTCGTTTGAGCAAGAAAAGTCATAGTGTATAGCAACAGAAAGTTTTAAAAAGCTTATCTGATTAAAAAAAGACAGAG
>NW_007207834.1:0-603 GCF_000164805.1 Carlito syrichta | reverse complement strand
TGACAACATGCAGAAAGATTGAAGCAGGACCCCTGTCTATCACCATACACATTTACTCTAAATGTATCAAAGACCTAAATGTAAAACATCATATTATAACAATCTCAGAAAATACAGGAGAAACCATTAGGGAAGCTGGAACCGGAAACTAATTTATCTTCGTAGCCCTAAACACCCATGACTTAAGAGGTAAGTTAGACAAGTGGGATCTCATCAAATTCATACACTTCTACAAAAAAAAATAAAGAGAAACCATCAGAAGAGCAGGGATACAGACAATAGAATGGGAAAAACTATTCTCTACCTATATATGTGTAAAAAGAAATAACATCTGGGATCTACAAGGAACTCAACCACTCAGAAAAATCAAGCAAACATTGCCTTGGAAAAGTGTGTAAAATACGTGACTGGATTCTTTTCATAAGAAGAGATACGGACAGCCAGGAGACACATAAAAATTGCTCTGCCTCACTCATCCTCAAAGAAATGCAAATGAATTCCCTTTGAAATACCACATACCCCTTGTAATACTGGCCATCATTAATAAAACAAACCATAACAGATGCAGGTCAGGATTTGGGAAGAAATAAATGCTTCTACACG
>NW_007207833.1:0-798 GCF_000164805.1 Carlito syrichta | reverse complement strand
CAGTAACAAGAATATCAATCTCAGGCTCTGATCTCTCTCTCAGGTGTATAGATCAGCACATGGGATTTTTCTGGTGTACACTAAAGTGAAATTAATTCTGTCCCATAATTTGTTTTAATGAGTTTATAATTCAAAGCCTCAATTCAATAAAGCACAGTTTCTTGTTTTGTTCCTAGAAAATAAACTTCTTGAAGGCTATGTGAACCTTTTAGTTCAGCTCTGTATACCCCTGCAGTCATAATTACTAAATAATTCAATAACTCTTAGCAAACTGAGAGACAGGAAAAGATTCTCAGGCAAAAAGAAACATTTAAAATTCAAAATTACAAAATGATTATCAGGGATAATTATTCAATTTAAGAAATATTATTAAACAGTTCTTCCTTGGCATGTAAAATAATTTAGATGGTAAAATTTAGTATGCTCTCATTTTACTTCGTTTTTCATAAACTCTATTCATACATACATACATATAACACATATACATGCTGTGAAGCAGAATGGTTTTAGGTATCCAGTCCAACAACTTGCAGCTAAGGACTATGGCTGGTATTAAAAATGCTTGTGGTCTACATTCCAAGTTGAAAGAACTGCTGGCTACTGAGGCCAGCACTTGTATGTTGGAGAAGCCATTTTAGCAGAACTGCTTCCATCACTACCTTCCACTATTTCTAACCATCATTATCATCCTCCCATCAATGGGCAAAGGAGGGGGACTGAAATGGAAAAGTGAAAACCAGCTTCCATTTTGTTCTCATAACCCAACCTCAAAGAAGTTATGCATCACGAAGGGGATGG
>NW_007207832.1:0-559 GCF_000164805.1 Carlito syrichta | reverse complement strand
CAGGGTAGAGATGTGGTATCACCGAATTGCCTGGGCAGTTCTTGGCCAGTGGTTCATGCTGGCCACTGACCTTGCCTCCCAAAGCACTGGGATGACGAGGCTGAACCCCCAAGCCAGGCCTCGATCCTTCATCAAAAATGAAACAGAAGGCCTGGCATGGCATCCCATGCCTGGAAACCCAGCACTCTGGAAGTTTGAGGTGGGAGGATGACTGTATACCAGGAGCTCCAGGCCAGCCAGGGCCACACAGGGCTACCCCATCTCCGCATCCATCTAAACAAGGAGTCTGGGTCGAGGGTCCTGTCATCATGATCACTCTAGAGGCTGAGGCAGGAGGATCACAGAAGCCTGCAAATTCGAGCCTGGCGGTGAATGAAGGTCTTGTCTCAGGGCTCATCCTGGGCCACAGAGCCAGACCCTGTCTCCAAAAACATCAGAATCGTACACAGATTCTCAAGTGTGCATGGTGTGTTCACAGGGCGACTGCCTTTAGAGCCAGGAAACATGGGTTTTGGGGGTAAGAAATTTCCCCAGGTGAGGGATGTTTCCCTGGCCTTTG
>NW_007207831.1:0-462 GCF_000164805.1 Carlito syrichta | reverse complement strand
CACTTAAAGAAACTGGAAAAGCAAGACCACAAAAACTCTAATTTCAGCAGAAGAATCCAGATCACCAAAATAAAAGCCCAAATCCAGGACATAGAAGACAAAAAGATAATACAAAAAATCAATGAAGCAAAAAGCTGGTTTTTCAAAAGAATAAACAAGATTGATGGTCCCCTAGCTAGACTGACCAAGAAAAAACGAGAAAAAACCAAATAAGCACAATCAGAATCACAAAAGATGAAGTCACATCTGACCCTGAAGAAATACAAAAGATCATTAGAGACTACTAAGTACACTTGTATGGAAACAAACTTGACAACCTTAAGGAAATGGAGGACTTTCTGACATCACACAACCTACCTAAGTTGGTACAAGAAGAAATTGAGACCCTAAATAAACCAATAACAATCAAGGAAATCGACTACATAATAAGAAAACGTCCTACAAAAAAAAGCCCTGGACCAG
>NW_007207830.1:0-570 GCF_000164805.1 Carlito syrichta | reverse complement strand
TTTTATAATACTTGTTTCTGTATATGTCACTTATGGCATGCTCACTTTCAAAAATATGATATAGGTAGATATAGGTATGCATTTAAAAATATATTTATTTTTAATTTAAGCGTGTAATTCCCTAAACTTTTATTTTGCATGTGGATTGAGGTAGGAGATAACTTTCTATCTATCTACCTATCTATCTATCTACCATCTATCTATATTTGTTTTTCAAAAATCTGTTTCTTAAAACAATGCTTGTTCAATATTTCACCTATACCTGTGAATTTGTAATACTACTCTGTTATATATCTAATCTTAATATATTAATGTACTTGTCTATGGATTCTCCACTAAAACGATCTAATTATCTATTTTTACACCAATACAATATTAACGACTTAGTTATAGTAGATTTAAAATAAAATTGACACTAGATAAAACTTGTATAGAACCTTATTTCAAAATTATTTTTATTATCGTTTTTTGGTGTGTTTTGTTGTTTTTGTTTTTGTTTTTTTTTTGAGTCGGAGTCTCACTCTGTCGCCCAGACGAGTGCAGTGGCCGCTCCCGGCCACCGCAGCCTCG
>NW_007207829.1:0-559 GCF_000164805.1 Carlito syrichta | reverse complement strand
ACCCCTAAGGAGAGGGAAGAGTATAGAGGTCTTATGAAGAAAGACGTACTGCATGGAGGTGGGTCTGGAAGGCACAAGGAGAAGGATGGGGATTCTGGGCTTAACGAACACTAACCATTTGCAACCTTCTCTTCTGCTGCCTGGATAACATCGACCAGGCTGACTGCCGGATCCCTTGCCAAATGGTAAGCATGATACTGTGGTCTCTCTGAAACAGAGCCAACTTCCTGTTCCTTTAATTACCTTCAGTCTTTCAGCAATATGACTGCCTGAAATTATCACTTTCTTGAGCTCATAACATTAACAAAATTTCAGCATCTCTTTATTCCATTTTAGGAAAATACATCAAAATGTAAAACCAGAAGAGAAAGGAAATCTTAAATAATACACACATAGCCGGGTGCAGTGGCTCGCACCTGTAATCCCAGCACTTTGGGAGCCTGAGGCAAGAGGAATGCCTGAGCTCAAGGATTTGAGACCAGCATGGGCACCTTGGCGAGATCTTTTCTCTACAAAAAAATCAAAAAATTAGCTGGGTGTGGTGGCGTGCCCCAGTAGT
>NW_007207828.1:0-551 GCF_000164805.1 Carlito syrichta | reverse complement strand
AAACTATAGGAGAGCATATTCATTGAGACAGTTGTGATCAGATATGAATCAAGTAATCACAGAGCATGAATGAGATATTCTTGAAGTATTGGCGCAAGGCAACATGAGCTCATAGAAATCAACAAGACTTGGTGAGGTAGGATTAATGAATGGTCCATCACATCTTCTTTAGGTTCTGAGAGATATCTGAATCTCATAAAGTTTAAAATCTTCTAGAAAAGAAAACAATAGAAGGGATGTGTATGTGATGTGTGTATAGTTTTTTTTTGTCAAAATATCTAACAGAAGCCGGGCTCTGTGGCTCAGCCTGTAATCCCGCGCCTTTGGGAGACTGAGGTGAGTGGATTGTCTGAGCCCGCGGGTTTGAGACCCACCTGGACAGTGAGACCTCATCTCTACAATAAATCAAAAAATTAGCCGGGCGTGGTAGCGCGCACCTGTAGTTCCAGCTACTTGGAAGGCTGAGGCGGAAGGATAGCCGGAGTCCAGCAGGTCGAGGCTGCGGTGGCTGGGAGCACTCCAGTCTGGGCAACGGAGTGAGACTCCAACTC
>NW_007207827.1:0-792 GCF_000164805.1 Carlito syrichta | reverse complement strand
AGGTTCCTGATACATATGCTGTAGGAAAGAGGATTAGACAGATAACATTCTAATCCATTTAGTCTTTCTCATATGAGGGAAAATATTCAGTCTCTTGTTAAGAATCAGATTTTCTTTAAAGTGGTCCTTGAAGAATATTGACACGTTGTTTTCAATAAGGCACTATCTCTGTTTGCCACATATTTTCAATGTCTCTGTTGCTTGTAATCTAGTAATTCAAGCTTTTTGAGCAGAATGTATTGGACTTTACATGAACTCAGTCTCAGGAGAGAAAGTCAACTTTTACTTCTATTTTCTTGAATTCTGTGTTGTTTGAATCTTTATGGCAACATATTTTACTTTTACAAGGAAAAAAACAACTAATAACATGCTCTTAATCCACCCAGCTGTCAAAGAGAGAAAGAACGGAACCCAGAGATATTTTTCATTGGGAAAAGACCCAACATTGCAATGTTTAAAACAAGATATTGGGTATAATCCAATGTTGGTTGTAATGTTTTGGCCAAGTTAAAAAAAAGCAATTTTTCAATATAAAGTCATGTAGCATACACATTTGAGATTCCATATGAGAAATAACTCACACTTCTTTTACTCAACTTGTACATAATAACAAAAACAGGCAATTTAATTATTAATAAACTTACATTGCTGCTAAAAGTCTAGAAAGGAAATAGTAGTAGTGATAGTAAAGTAAAAATGAATGGAAAATTTAACAGGAAAATAGTGGATTCAGTATAGTCATTAAATTATATATTTTTAAAAAGTGAAGTTAAGGCAATAAAAAAGGAAAGA
>NW_007207826.1:0-668 GCF_000164805.1 Carlito syrichta | reverse complement strand
AGAGTTAGTTAAGTGAGCTGGCTAGCCAGTTGGATAACTAGTTAAGTCAGCTAGTTTAGTCACTTGGCTGGGCAGCTGCCTAGATCAATAATTATCTAGTTAAGTCAGCTGGCTAACCACTTAGCTAGGTAGTTTAGTCACCTCATTAAGACTGTTGCCTAGCCGGCTTGGTAGCTAGTTAAAAAGCTACTTAAGTCAGATGGCTAGACAGCTGGCTATGTAGATATTTCAGCTTGTTAAGTTCGCTGGCTGGCTAGTTAGCTAGTTAAGCCAGCTATTTATGTCAGTTAGCTAGCTAGTTAAGTCAGCTAGTTAATTTAGTTAGCTAGCTAGCTAACTAGTTATTTCAGCTAGTATAGTCAGCTGGCTAGCTAGCTAGCTACCTAGTTAAGTCAGCTAGTTAAATCAGTTGGCTAGCTAGTCAAATAAGCTAGTTAAGTCTCCTGGTTAGCCAGCTGCCTAGCTGGGTAACTAGCTAGTTAATTCAACTGGCTTGCCAGCTGGCTACCTAGTTAAGTCACCTAGTTAAAGCAGCTCATTAGTCAACTGGTTAGCTGCGTAGTTAGGTAGTTAAGTCAGCTGGAATGCCAGATGGATACATAGGTAGCTAGCTAGTAAAGTCAGCTGGCTAGCCACCTGGCTAGCTAGTGATTTCAGCTAGTTATGTC
>NW_007207825.1:0-564 GCF_000164805.1 Carlito syrichta | reverse complement strand
TGGTCGTAGATGGTCCCAGGAAACAAAAGGATTTCGAGGGCCAAATCCTTGATTACAACTAACAAGAAGACCAGAAAGATCTTGAGCATCTGTAATGACAGATTTAGCGTACCCATGGAGCAAGTAGCTCTGAAAATGTAGGGACCCAGAAGCCCAGATTGCTAATTAAACCTTTTCAAGGGGACCGGTAGATTCCGGAAAATGAGAACACCTAGAACCGGATTTCCTTTTAATTCTCAGTAAGATGCCCTGATTTTTCCTGTCGATTTGGATTCCAAATTCAGTATATCCAAAGACAGATGCCCAGAAGTTTTCTAGGTTCGTGGATTCCATGATTCCTGGTTACCATTAAAAGTATGTAGTAAACATTTGGCAAGTGCAAAATCCTTGTCTCTTCTCAAAATAAAAAGAGACACAGAAGGAGAAGAATTACAGGGTACACCTTAAGACCAGAGTTACATCCAATTATGGCAAGAAGATTATTTTTGTCCTGATATCTGGCCTTAGTTATTCTGAGGAACCTAAGGAATTTGGAGTACCCAATACCATTTACAACTTTTAAGA
>NW_007207824.1:0-754 GCF_000164805.1 Carlito syrichta | reverse complement strand
TATTAAATTCATTTGGTCAAGTGTTGAGATAAGATTCCAGATCTCCTTGTTGATTTTTTGCCTCAGTGATCTCATCAAGGGTCTGTCGTGTGGTATTGAGGTCTCCAACTATGATTGTGTGAATGTCAATGTCCTCTCTTAGTTTATCTAGTAGTTGTTTTAGAAAACTTGGTGCTCCTACGTTGCATCTATATATGTTTAAGATGAATTTTTCTTGCTTATGGATTGAGCTTTTTATTATTATGTAGTGTCCTTCTATGTCCTTTTTCACTTTTGATGGTTTTAAGTCGCTTTGTTATCAGAATAGCTACCCCTGCTCTTTTCTGCTTTTCATTTGTCTGACACATCATTTCCAGCCCTAAACTTTGAGGCTGTGGGTGTCCTTTGCAGTGAGATGAGTTTCCTGGAGGCAAAATACTGTTGGATCATGCTTATTTGTCCACTTTGTCACTCTATTCCTTTTCGGTAGTGCATTCAGTCCCATTCATGTTCAAATTAATTATTAAAATGTGAGTGTGTATTCCTCTCAACACTGCTTTTAAGGCATTCCTATCATAGGGCTCTTAGGGGGTTGCTTTGCTCCCTTTTGCTTTGTATTTACATATGTGTGTGTTTTTATTTTTGCGAATGCTCGATATGCTCTGTTAACTCTGCACTTGTCTGTACTTCTATGATGGGAATGGTCATGTTTTTGTTTCTGAGTTTACATTTTTTAAGCATCTTCTGAAGGGCTGGTCTGTGGGCAGAATATTCT
>NW_007207823.1:0-307 GCF_000164805.1 Carlito syrichta | reverse complement strand
TAGAATTATTTAGACATAAGCATATGGTGGCATTCAGATTATCTTTTAACCAACTAACAAACTTTACAGTTTTAAAATATGCTACATTTTAAGCTTTTTTTTTAAAGGCAGTTCTTAATTTGCTTTTATTTTATTTAAAGGGATGACAGGTTGTTTTGGACTTATATTTTCCCCTGTGTTTCCTTAAAATCTGCCTTCTCAATATTAATTTTCTCTATTTTGAAGAGATTATTTTCTCCAATTTGCCTTTCACCCCATAGACACTGTTCTGTTTCTAAATGCTATATTGAGACTTGCCTTCTGTCTT
>NW_007207822.1:0-550 GCF_000164805.1 Carlito syrichta | reverse complement strand
TGACAATTCTTTGTGACAGGTGTTACAGTGACAGAAACTCCTTCATAATGTATACTCCAGTGATGAGGCCTACCGGTTACTATTGCCCCTGTGACTTACCTTTATATGTGATGGGTGCCCCAGTGATTATCCATCCTCTGTAATGGTTTCACGGTGCCTGAATCTCTTTCATAAGGGCTCCTTACTAATTGGGCCTACTCTGTGATTAGTGAAACTAGCCCTCTTCCATGATGGGTGTCCTGGTAAATAGGCAACCTCAAAATGAGGGCCTGAATGACTAGACCTCCTATCTGTTGGGTGCTCCAGTTTCTGAGCCTACTCTATAATGGATGCTCCAATGACTGTTACTCCGCTGAAAAATACTTCAGTGACAAGTCTTTCTATGGACTGAGTACCACCTTGATTTTGCCTCTTCTGTGTTGGCTGTTCTAGTAACTGGCCCTCCTACGTGACCTGAGACCCAGTGATTGAGTTCCTCTTGACGTGTGGCCCACTTATTGATCCTCATTTGTGATGGGTTCTTTGGCGACGACCTTCTCTGTGACCTTGA
>NW_007207821.1:0-634 GCF_000164805.1 Carlito syrichta | reverse complement strand
TTTATAAGGCTTTTCTTGATTGTAAATGTTTATTTGGTACAAGGAGGAGTTGTAGGATGGTCTCTTTCTCTGTGAATTCCAGCAGAACTGAGGGACTTCATGAGGATGGGAGGCATAGGATGGTCATGCTGATTTGGTCTCTTCTGTGATAAAATGTTAGTACCTGAAAGACTGAAATGGCAGTTCTGGGATTCCTATTGGGAAGGGCTGACTTGATTGTCCATTTAAGGAGGCTTTAGGAAACAGAGTAATGACCGCCTCTCTTATCTTTTCTACTCTGTGTTTAGGTAATTGTTATTTCTTAAAAAGTAAAGGGAATTTATTTTAAATTTAAGTGGAAACAAGTTATAATTAAATATTTGAAATTAAAGCATATTTACCACTAAGGTAGTTACAGCTTTCATGGTGAACAGATGTCACTGAAGTTTAATATATCACTAAAATTGCAAGAAAAATATCCATTACCTGTTAATAATGACTGTCTTTATTATATTTGTTTTCTCTGGTACCTTAGTGACAATAAGATAGAAGACAGTCATGCACTGTGAAATTGAGCTAAATCGGGAGGATCAGGGTTCATAAAAAGCATTTCTCCCCATGAAAATATTTATTGAAGTTGTCTTTTGATCAGCTG
>NW_007207820.1:0-706 GCF_000164805.1 Carlito syrichta | reverse complement strand
TTGAAGTTAGAGGGAATTTTGACCTTTGACTTAGATCTTCTAAGGGACCATCTGAAAGAGCACACTTCAAACCGGGCTCCTAAGCAGGGGGTTGCTTTTAGGCCTTGTGGGTGGAACCCCCAGGCAGTCAGCCTCCACCTCCCCGCCCTCTTTCCAAAAGCCCTCTTTCCAAAAGCGTTCCGTTGAGGGAGGGCCTGGGCGTGGGCGATACCTGTCCAGCTGGGTCAGTGTTCTCCGGCTTCCAGTCATTTCCTTTCTCCAGGTCTCCAGCAGCTTGACTTTCAGTGGAAGGGTTCCTGCAGTTTAGTCTGTTCATTTGGTGTCAGATGAGTTGTAGGAACAGTTGTGGGGCTCCCTCTTTGGCCAAGGAATTGGATCCCGAAAAGCTGGCCTAGTGGGATCTGGAGACCAGGCACTGGATTTGTATCTTTCTATTTTGTCCTGCTATAATCTGACCTCCTTAGGTCAAGTTCATGAACACACCAAATAAGAGGCCATAGACAGACACTTAATCCTGCTTTCTCCAAATTATGTCATTGCAGGAAGAGATTGCATTCACATATTTTGTGGGTGAGACTCTACACTAAGGACTCTTAGAGACTCTGCTGTTTCCTTTTTTTTGAGTAGGAGTCTTATTCTGTGACCCAGGCTGGAGTGCAGTGGCTCACTCGTGGCCACCACAGTCTCAACCTGCTGGGCACAGGTG
>NW_007207819.1:0-599 GCF_000164805.1 Carlito syrichta | reverse complement strand
GCCAGACAGGAAGTACTAATTTTGGCTAATTATTATATTTATTTTACTTTATTTTATTTCATTTTATTTTATTTTACTTTACTATTCTATTTTTTTGAGACAGGGTTTTGCTATGAGTCTCAGTCTGGTCTCAAACTCCTGGCCTCAAGCAATCCTCCTGCCTTGGCTATCCAAACTTCTGGGATGACAGGTAGAAACCACTAAGAATTGCCTCTTATTTTATTTTATTTTACTTACCTATACTTTACACTGTTTTGTTTTATTGTATTTTATTTTTTATTTCATTAATTTTATTTTATTTATTTTGTTTTATTTTACTTGACAATTATTTTTATTTTTATTTTTTAGAGAAAGGGTTTTCTATGAGGATCAGGCTAATCTCAAATTTCTGGCCTCAAGCGATCCTCCCACTTTGGCCTCCTAAAGTGCAGGAATGACAGGCAGGATCCACTAAATTTGAAACTATTTTATTTTTATTGATTTTATTTAACTTTTTTTATTTGAAGACAGGATGCTGCTAGGAGGCTCAGGCTAGTCTAAACTCCAGGCTAAAGTGATTCTCTCACCTCTGCCACCAAATGTGCTGGGATGCCAGGGAG
>NW_007207818.1:0-504 GCF_000164805.1 Carlito syrichta | reverse complement strand
GGCCACCAGCTGACTTAACTAGCTAGCTACCCAGCTAGGCAGCTGGCTAGCCAGTTGACTTAACCTGATTAACTAGGTCACCAACTCACTTAACTAGCTGACATAACTAGCTAGTTTCCTAAATAGCCAGATGACTTAACCGTCTGAAATACCCAGTTAGATACCTAGCAAGCTATCTTGCTAACTAGTCAACTCAACTAGCTGACTTAACTAGCTAGCCAGGTGACATAAATAGCTGACTTAACTAGCTAGCTACCTAGCCAGCCAGCTGACTTAATTAGCTGAAATATCTAGCAAGTCAGCTGTCTATCCATCTGAATTGACTAGCTTTTTGACTAGCAAGAGAGCAGACTAGCCAACTGACTTAACGAGGTGAATAAATTAGCTAAGAAGCTGGTAAGCAGGCTGAATTAACTACTTGATAAATGAGATAGGCAGTTGGCCAGTCAGGTGCCTAAACTAGCTGACTTACTAGCCATCCAGCTCTCCTGTCAGCTGACTAAA
>NW_007207817.1:0-690 GCF_000164805.1 Carlito syrichta | reverse complement strand
TATTTAATTTCTAACTGTGGAGAAATGGTTGGTTTCTTTTTAAACCACATGGGAATCAAATAGCTAAATACCATAGACAGTTATATAGAAAAATGCAGCTTAGGTCTGTTGCCTCTATTTTTTTCCCTGTAGTATTGGTTACTGATGAGAACATGGTACAACTGGTCTCTACCTGTGTGACTTCCTTTGATTTGCTGTTGAGGCTTGAGGGAATTGATTTCCAACTTGGCCTGCATATTAATATCACCTGGGTAGCTTTGAAAAACAATGATGCCTAGGCTTCACCCCAGAACAATTAAATCAAAATCTTTGAATGAGCAACCCAGGAATGGCATTGCTGTGGTTTGCAGCTCACCAGGTGATACCCATATGCAGCCAGGGCTAAGAACTACTGCTTTTTGGATGAGACTGCTGTCCACAGAATAAATAACTTCTCTGAGAATGAATCTGAGTCACATTAGCAGCTACTGGTTTGATCTCTTACAACACTGAAAAACAATTTCTCTGCCATCTGTTAAGGAAGAAAATGCAAATAGTAGAAAGGTATTGATGTAAGAGTAGGGGGTATGTGACTTTATTCCCTCTAGATGACATGAGCTCTGTGTTCCATAACTTCTCAAGGTTACAGCTAGCCACTGCAGCAATGGGCCAGATGATGCCTAAAAGTGTCATGTGTTCAAAATAAGCATG
>NW_007207816.1:0-732 GCF_000164805.1 Carlito syrichta | reverse complement strand
TAGTTAGTTAAATGACCTAGTTAAGTTAGCTCAATAGCCAGCTGGTTAGCTAAGTAGCTAAGTAGTTATGTCAGCTGGCAAGCCAGCAGGTTATGTAAGTAGCTAGCTAGTGAAGTCAGGTGGCTATCCAGGTGGCTAGCTAGGTACTAGTCAGTTGGTCAGCCATCTAGCCAGCTGGCTAGCTAGTTAAATAACATAGTTAAGTCTGCCGGTGAGAAAGTTGGCTAGTTAGGTAGCTAGATAATTAAGTCAAATGTCTATCCCGCTGACCATCTAGCTCTCACCTAGTTAATCAGCTGGCTAGCCACCTGGCTAGCTAGGTAGCTGGCTAGTTATGTCAGCTGGCTAGACAGCTGGCTGATTACTTACGTCGACTAGTTAAGTCAGTTTGCTAGCCAGCTAGCTAGCTATATATCAAGCTGGTTATTTCAGTTGTCTAGCAAGCAGGCCAGTTTAAGTAAGCTAGTTAAGTCAGCTGATTTAGAGGCTACATAGCTAGGTAATGAGCTACTTAAGTCAGTTGGGAAGCCAGCAGTCTAGCTAATTAAGTCAGCTAGTTAAGTCAGCTGGCCAGTCAGCTGGCTAGCTAGGTAGAGAGCTAGTCAAGTCAGCTGTCTAGCCAACTGGCTAACTAGTAACATCAGCTAGTTGACTCAGCTGGCCACCCTGAAGGCTAGCTGGTTAAGTAAACTAGTTAAGTCAGCTTGCTAACCAGCTGGCTAGCTAGGTAGC
>NW_007207815.1:0-818 GCF_000164805.1 Carlito syrichta | reverse complement strand
AGTCAGCTGGCTAGACAGTTAACTAGTTAGTTAAATGACCTAGTTAAGTTAGCTCAATAGCCAGCTGGTTAGCTAAGTAGCTAAGTAGTTATGTCAGCTGGCAAGCCAGCAGGTTATGTAAGTAGCTAGCTAGTGAAGTCAGGTGGCTATCCAGGTGGCTAGCTAGGTACCTAGTCAGTTGGTCAGCCATCTAGCCAGCTGGCTAGCTAGTTAAATAACATAGTTAAGTCTGCCGGTGAGAAAGTTGGCTAGTTAGGTAGCTAGATAATTAAGTCAAATGTCTATCCCGCTGACCATCTAGCTCTCACCTAGTTAATCAGCTGGCTAGCCACCTGGCTAGCTAGGTAGCTGGCTAGTTATGTCAGCTGGCTAGACAGCTGGCTGATTACTTACGTCGACTAGTTAAGTCAGTTTGCTAGCCAGCTAGCTAGCTATATATCAAGCTGGTTATTTCAGTTGTCTAGCAAGCAGGCCAGTTTAAGTAAGCTAGTTAAGTCAGCTGATTTAGAGGCTACATAGCTAGGTAATGAGCTACTTAAGTCAGTTGGGAAGCCAGCAGTCTAGCTAATTAAGTCAGCTAGTTAAGTCAGCTGGCCAGTCAGCTGGCTAGCTAGGTAGAGAGCTAGTCAAGTCAGCTGTCTAGCCAACTGGCTAACTAGTAACATCAGCTAGTTGACTCAGCTGGCCACCCTGCTGGCTAGCTGGTTAAGTAAACTAGTTAAGTCAGCTTGCTAACCAGCTGGCTAGCTAGGTAGCAACTAGTTAAATCAGCTGGCTTTCCAGCTGCTTAGCTAGTTAAGTCAGGTAATTAATTCAGC
>NW_007207814.1:0-435 GCF_000164805.1 Carlito syrichta | reverse complement strand
TTGCAGAAGCCCATGATAACGGGACTGGCAGAGAATGATGGTCATATCCCCAGGCCCCAGCCTGGGCCACAGAGGCAGACCCAGTCTCCAAAAACATCAAAATCATACACAGATTCTCAACTGTGCACAGTGTGTTCACAGGGAGACTGGCTTAGAGCTAGAAAAAATGGGACTGGAGTGGAAGAAATTTACCCAAGTGAGGGATGTTTCCCCTGGCTTTCATGGCAGAAGGTCCTTGCTGTCGAGTCAGAATGTCAGCCTACCTGTGGTACATATCTCACCTCGGAGAAGAAAACCATCAGGAACTCAGTCAGGGAGACGTGGGAACTCCCACATCAAAGCGGGGGCAGCCATTGGGGGGTTTGGGCTGGAAGGTGCCAAGGTTGGGGGACCCTCACATGAGGGGGGCAGGGTGGGAAAAACTGAGCCCAGATT
>NW_007207813.1:0-663 GCF_000164805.1 Carlito syrichta | reverse complement strand
AAAATGTATTTCTTTCTTTCTTTCCTTTCTTCCTTCCTTCCTTTCTTCCTTCCTTCCTTTTGTTCTTTCTTTCCTTTCTTTCTTCTTTCCTTCCTCCCTTTCTTCCTCCCTTTCTTTCTTTCTTTCTTTCTTTCTTTCTTTCTTTTTCTTTCATTCTTTCTTTCTCTCTTTCTTTATTTCCTCACTAGGTTGCCCAGGCTGCTCTCAAACCACCCAACTTGGGCCATCCTGATGGCCTGGGCCTCCCAAACTGCTGCAATCACAGGTTTTCCATTTGGTCGACATCCTGGTCTTCCTTATGGTCTTGAACAATGGGCCAGAGGCGATCCTTCCCCTGAGGCTTGCCGTCACCCAAGGTTTTCTAGGTTTTGCTTGGGTCGAGGTGTTGGCTTGCTATCACGTCCAGCCTTTTCTCAAGTTCCCTGACTCTGGCCATTTTCCCATCTCAGCTTCCCTGCGTGCCAAGGAGACAGGTATGAGTCGCCCAGTCATCCCACCACCCCGAAGGTTTGAGACTTGTGCCCGCCCTCCCTTTCACTGAGGCGCACCATGGGAAAGGTGAGCAGTTCCCCCCTGGGGAAGAAGGTGGAATGAAGGGGTGGGTCGCCCTGGCAGAGACACACTCATGTGTCATGTGCCTCCCCCTGTGATGGGCTTGGCTGG
>NW_007207812.1:0-743 GCF_000164805.1 Carlito syrichta | reverse complement strand
TTTTTTTTTTTTTTGACTCGGTGACTCACTCCGCCCCAGGCTGGAGTGCAGTGGCATGCTCCCGGCCACTGCAGTCTTGACTGCTGGGCTCAGGAGATCCTTCCACTCAGCTTCCAAGTAGCCAGAACTACAGGCGCACGACACCATGCCTGGCTAATTTTTTGATTTATTGTAGAGACGAGGTCTCACCATGTTGCCCAGGCTGGTCTCGAACCTACGGACTCGGGCAGTCCTCTCACCTTGGCCTCTCAAAGTGCTGGGATTATAGGCTTGAGTCACCACGCCCAGTCACATATTTACTTCTTATCTTAATCATCTTAAAAGTATGTCTTCCACCTCCATCTTTGTCCAATTCTCTCTGAAATTTTCTGTTCAACTGGAGATTTCTTTTTTTTTTTTTTTTTGAGTCAGAGTCTCACTCTGTCACCCGGGCTGGAGCAAAGTGGCATGATCACGGCTCACTGCAGCCTCCAAATTCTAGGCTTAGGTGATCCTTATACCTCACCCTCTTGAGTAGCTGGGACTACAGGTGCATGCCAGCACACCTGGTTAACTTTATTTATTTTCTATTTGTTTGTTTATAGAGATGATGTTTGTTTGTTTGTTTGTTTATAGAGACGATGTCTTGATATGTTGCCCGGGCTGGTCAACTGAAAAGTTCTACATAATACTTACAGATCTGTGTTTTAGCCAAAGACTCATTGGTGTGTAGAGAAAACACAGGAAGAAAGTATTACATGGAC
>NW_007207811.1:0-547 GCF_000164805.1 Carlito syrichta | reverse complement strand
AGCCTTGGGAACTCCCACACTAAAGTGGCGGCAGCCCTTGGGGGGGATTTGGGCAGGATGGTCTGAGCTTGTTGGACCCTCACATGTGGGGGGCAAGTGGAATGAACTGAGGACAGAATGTTTGCAGGAGAATGGATTTCTTTCTTTCCTTTCTTTCTTTCTTCCTTCCTTTCTTTCTTTTTTCAGTTCTTTCTTTTCTTTCCTCACTAGGTTTCCCAGTTTGCTCTCAAACAACCCAACTTGGTTCATCCTCTCGACTTGGGCCTCCCAAACTGCTTGGATCACAGGCTTGACATTTGGTCAACATCCTGGTTTTGCAGCCTGGTCTTGAATCTGGGCTGGAACGGATCCTCCTGCTGAGTCCTGTCCTCACCCAAGGTTTTCTGGGTTTTGCTTGGAGTCAAAGTGGGGGCTTTCAATGATGTCTTTCTTGGTCTCCACTCCCAGGTTCTGGTCATCTTCCCGTTTCAGCCTCTTCGAACCAGGGGAAACAAGGCGGGTGGAGAGTGGATGCCCAATGGAAGAATGTCCCTGCTCCAGTTGCTTT
>NW_007207810.1:0-474 GCF_000164805.1 Carlito syrichta | reverse complement strand
AAAAACGAATCTCAGAGGAGGCCCAGTCACTGAAGTATCCATTATGGAAGAAATCCAGTCATCATTACAGTCATCACAGAGAAGGTCTTGTTACTGGGGCACCTATCAAAGAGGAGACACTGTCACTGTGTTACCTATCACATAGAAAGACTAGTCATTGTGGTACTCATCACAAATGTAGGCCAGTCAATGGACACCCATGAAGAAGAAACCCAGAAACTGAGGCCATAATCACAGAGAAGGGTTAGTATCTTGGGCATCCATCACAGAGAGGAGCCAGTAACTCAGCTACGTATCAGAAATGATGGCTAGTAAATGAGGCACCCATCCCAAGGAACAGAAAATCACTGGAGCACCCAACAGAAGGAAGAACAATTACTGGGTGACTGATCACAGGAGAGGGCCCATTACTGGGACACCAATCACAGAGGAGTATGGGTCAATGAGAACCAAAAACTGAAGAGCATCCGTCAC
>NW_007207809.1:0-504 GCF_000164805.1 Carlito syrichta | reverse complement strand
TAAATAGCCAGCCAGCTGGCTGGTCATTGTGATAACCTGCTTGGTAAACTAGCAAGACACTCTGCTAGTCAGCCAGCTAGCCAGCCAGCTTAACTAGCTAGCCACCTAACTTTCCAGCCTGCTAACAATGTGCCTTAATTTACCAGCCACCTAGCTAGCCAGCCGTCTAACCAGCTAACTTAACTAGCTGATTTAACTAGATAGACATTCGACTAGACAACTGGCTTTACTAGGTAGGCACCTAGATAGCCAGCCGGCTAGCCAGCTCACTTAACTCACTTACTTAACTAGCGAGCCAATCGGCAAGTCAGCTGACATAATTAGCTAGCTACCTACCTAGTCAGGTGGCTAGTCATCTGACTTAAATAACAAGATACATAGCAAGCCAGTTTACTAACCACTTGGATTAATAAGCTGACTAAACCAGCTAGCCAGCTGACTGGCCAGCTGATTCAACTAGCTGACATAAATAGTTAGCCCGCTGACTAGCCAGCTGACAACTAC
>NW_007207808.1:0-717 GCF_000164805.1 Carlito syrichta | reverse complement strand
ATAGATATGTATACATATTGCAATACATATAGAGTAATATACATTGCTACTAAAAATACATTTTTGAATATTCTGTCAAAATTCTTTCCCTGTGATTTTTTGAGTTCAAAGAAAAGGCTGAACAATATGCCTTTGTCTTTCGGGGGAAAAAATAGGTGATTACATCAGCCAGAAGGCGTGATGTATATGAGATTTATGTACTCATTCAACACTTGCCTCACACTTGTATCAGATTTCCTGTGTTAAGCTTCCATGCTTTATTTGCATAGGATGTTTATGTGCTATTTTTCTAAAAATCTCAGCCTTGGCTTCACATTAGAGAATACACTGGGGTTAATTTTTAAACATCCTAAGGTGGAATTGGAGGTAGTGGGCAACTGCCAGGGGAAGTGTGGCACACCTCATTAACAAGGTTACTTGCATAATGAGCATTTGCATACCTAACCCTGACTTGTACCCAACATCTTTAAAATAAAAAAAGAAATATAACCGGGCTCGGTGGCTCAATCTGTAATCCCACGCCTTTGGGAGGCTGAGGTGAGTGGATTGCCTGAGCCTGCGGGTTTGAGACCCGCCTGGGCAGCGAGACCTCATCTGTACAATATATCAAAAAATCAGCCGGGCATAGTAGCGCATGCCTGTAATTCCAGCTACTTGGAGGGCTGAGGTGGAAGGATCGCCAGGGGCCCAGCAGGTCCAGGCTGCGGTGGCCGGGAG
>NW_007207807.1:0-656 GCF_000164805.1 Carlito syrichta | reverse complement strand
CCGCACCGCCCTCCTGGAAACCAAGGAGTAGAAGGACGGTCATAACCAGCCTTCCCTCTGCCATCGCTCCCAGAGCACAGTGTGTTCCCTTATTTTCAGGACTCACCCAGGGTGTCGAAACAACTGCCCCAGTCACTCACTGGCATGGTGGGCCTGGTAGAGGACCCAGAGACAAGCAAACTGTCTGCAGGATTATTGCCCTAGAGCAGGGGTCCTCAAACTACGGTCCACAGGCCACATGTGGCCCGCCGAGGACATTTATCCGGCCCACCGAGGACATTTATCCGGCCCACCGGGTGTTTTTGCCGCTGCTGCCTGTCCTGCCTAGCAGCCAACTTGTCCGGGCCTGCAGTGCACATGTGTGGAATGTGTGTCTCATTCTCCAACTCCCCTCCTTCTCTTGGTCTCTCCACTCCTCCTCTCAGTCTTGGGTGTGATCGGAGGAGTCGCGAGCTTACCTGTGCAGAGACTGCTGCTGCGTGAGGACCGAGGTAAGAGCAAGTTAGGATTTATTTTTTTTTTTGAAGTTAGGAGGTCTATTTTTTTTTTTTAATTTGCAGTTAGTAGGGCCTTTTTTTTGCTGTTCGGGGAGCCGTTTTTTTTGAAGTTAGGAGAGCCCTTTTTTTGAAGTTAGGAGAGCCTTTATTTTTTTGAAG
>NW_007207806.1:0-630 GCF_000164805.1 Carlito syrichta | reverse complement strand
CAAGTGGCTGAAACCACACGTTTGCACTACTATGCATGGCTAATCTTTTGATTTATTTTTGATGGCAGAGATGATTTCTCGCCCCTTGCCCTTGATGGCAGGATCAGGCCATCCACTCACCTGGTCCTCTGAAGGCCTGTGATCCCAGGCTGAGCCCCTGAGCATGACCTGTAGTTGTGGTGGTGTTTGGTATTAATATTCTGAGTTAGAATCCCACTCTGTCAGTCAGGCCAGAGCCCAGGGGCCCTCTCTCGATCACCATGGCCTCCACTGTTTGGTCTCCTGCAGACCTCCTGCCACAGTCTACCGAGTGACTGGAAGGACAGGCGACCACCACAACACTCAGTTCATATTTTTGGCTTCTTGTAGAGACGAGGTCTCACCAAGTTTCCCTTGCTGGTCTCGAACCCAGAGACTCAGGACATCCTCTCTCCTCAGCCTCCCAGTTCACCAGGATGACAGGTTTGAGCCCCCGTGCTCAGCCTCCACACCCATCTCAGGGCCACAATGTGAGGCCCGGTCCCTTCTGACGAACTGGGACCCCAGATCATCTCCGGCCCAGAGTTCAAGACTAGGCAGAAAGACCAGGACGTTGACAAAATTGAAAGCCTGTGATCACAGGAGTTTGGG
>NW_007207805.1:0-560 GCF_000164805.1 Carlito syrichta | reverse complement strand
GGGAAGCCAATCTGCAAAATTTTCTGGGGGAGGAGGCGGTTGGGTCAGTCCCAGACTCACCACTGATCTCTTTGGGGCTCTTCCTCCTCCTTTTCTGGCCACACCCTTTGTCCCGTGGTGGATCAGGGTAGGGGGTGGGGAACCTGGGACTCAGCCCTTGTCAGGCCCCTTGGAAGTTGTGCTTCCAGGATATTCCTTCTGGGTCATGATCAACCCTGAGTAGTTGATCCGCCTGTCACAGAGATCGGGTCTGTTGCTCCCAGGTGAGCAAGTCCGGGCACCTTCTTGCCCCGCCTTCAAGATGGTGGTGGGTTGTCCCTCTTGTTCTCTGATGGCACTCTGCCTCTGGGCTCCCTCCGCAGCCTCTGCTGCCAGTGTCGGGCCAGGTACCACAGTGGTGAGGCAGAGGCTGGAACCGGAAGTCTCTCCCTCCACTTCTAGGCGGGAAAACTTTTGTTAGTGTAAAAAAATGGCACTCCGCTTCTGCAACTTGGAAAGAGCTAGGGACCAAGCAGAGAAGCTGCAGCACCCGCTACTTCACTAGGAGTGCCCTGGCCACT
>NW_007207804.1:0-743 GCF_000164805.1 Carlito syrichta | reverse complement strand
CGAGATAGTTCCTGAAGACCAAGAATTCCAGTTTTTGGATATCAAGAGAAAGACGTCCATAATGTTCTCTGGGAACTGGAATCCAAGATTCCAGGTCCCCTTCACAAGATGTCCCCAAAATGTGGAATATTCCAAACCCAAAAACCCAACTATTACCTGCCCAACCACAAGAATTTTCTGTACTTTGAGGTCACTTGAATCAAGGTATTTTGTACCAATATACCTTTTGATTCTGGGGAATATGATTATGGTCGTAGATGGTCCCAGGTAACAATAGGATTTCTAGGGCCAAATCCTTGATTACAACTAACAAGAGGACCAGAAAGATCCCGAGGATCTGTAATGACAGATTTAGCGTATCCACGGAGCAAGTATCTCTGAAAATGTCTGGTCCCAAAAGACCTGATTCCTGACTAAACCTTATCAAGAGCCCCTGTAGATTCTGGATATGAGAACTTCTAGAACGGAATTTCCTTTTTATTCTCAGTAAGATGCCCTGATTTTTCCTGTCGATTTGGATTCCAAATTCATTATATCCAAAGACAGATGACCAGAAGTTTCCTGGGTTCGTGGATTCCATGATTCCTGGTTACCATTAAAAGTAGGTAGCAAACATTTGGCAAGTGCAAAACCCTTGTCCAGTCTCAAAATAAAATGAGACATGGAAAGGGAAGGATTACAGGGTTGACCTTAAGATCAGAGTTACATCCAAATATGCCAAGAAGATTTTTTTGTCCTGAAAT
>NW_007207803.1:0-750 GCF_000164805.1 Carlito syrichta | reverse complement strand
TCAGGGTTGAGCTTAGTAATGTCATTATGCAGAGACGGATTTTTAAAAAATGTATAATATCCAATGATTACTCATTTTCAATACGTTGGAATACATGGTATAATTCTGCCTTCAAACTTGACAACTACAGTGTTTCTCACATAAATTCTGAATTTTATTCTGCCTAAATTGAAACTTGTTGAGATTCCAGATCTATATCATGCTTAGAAAACTGAACCTTGAGATTTAGTGTACCTAAGTGCTATTCAGAAGGTAGAATGCATAATAAATCTTAAAAATTTTAGAAAATAAAACAGTATTGTAATTTAATACAGCTTTTTCCAATTTTAACATTCGAGTACATTTTCTTGGTGCACTCTGTATTTTCTGCTTGTTAATTTTGATTAAGGTTACAGATGTACAATCCTTAGAGAAAAGTTTCCTTTGTATATTTGAAGGAAATATAAAACCACGTTCCCTTTATATTTTAACCCAATTTATATTTTAAAAGACTATTTACATTGAATCCCCTAGTATTTCCTCTACTTAAGATATAATGCTGCACTCTGCAAAAGTATCCAATTAATCTGATACTTTTAATCACCTAGCATTTACAATGAGGCACACAGAAAAAAAGAGAATTTGGGGCTCAATATATATAAACCAAAATAACATAGAGATTTACAAATGAGTTAGTATTTGGGCTCTGCTTTAGTATAAAAATTTAGATAATTGAAAATTATGGAAAATAGATTATGATGTTAGTGAAAG
>NW_007207802.1:0-636 GCF_000164805.1 Carlito syrichta | reverse complement strand
AGTATCAGACGGCACTAAAAAGGCAAATAGAATCAGATGGCACTAAGAAGGTAAGTAGTATGAGACAGCACTAAGAAGGCAAGTAGTATCAGACGGCACTAAGAAGGCAAGTAGTATCAGACGGCACTAAGAAGGCAAGTAGTATCAGACGGCACTAAGAAGGCAAGTAGTTTCAGACGGCACTAAGGAGGCATGTAGCATCAGACCGCACTATGAAGGGAAGTAGGATCAGGCAGAACTATTAAGGCAAGTAGGATTAGGCGGCAATAATAAGACAAGTAGGAACAGGCGTCACTAATAAGGCATGTAGTACCTGGAGTCACTAATAATGCAAGTAGGATCAGAGGGCACAAATAAGGCAATTAGGATTAGACGGCATTCATATGGCAAGTAGGATCAGACCACACTATTAAGGCAAGTATCAGTGGGAACTAATAAGGCAAGGAGTATCAGATGGCACTCATAAGGCCAGGAGTATCACACTGCACTAATAAGGCAAGTAGGATCAGACGGCAATAATAAGGCAAGTAGGGTCAGATGGAACTAATAAGGCAAGGACTATCAGATGGAACTAAAAAGGCCAGGAGTATCTGACTGCACTAATAAGGCAAGTAGGATCAGACGGCATTAATAAGG
>NW_007207801.1:0-356 GCF_000164805.1 Carlito syrichta | reverse complement strand
CCCAAAGCATTGGGTTGACAGGCGTGAGCCCCCACACCCAACCTTAAACATCCCTCTCGAGATCCCACTGAGTCCCGCTCCATTCCAACGACCCAGGAACCTGAAGTGGGCAGCCGGAGTCACCCCCTGAGACTGCCTCGAGGGAGCACCTGGCACATGGATGTGTCTCTGCTGGGGTGCCCACCCTTCCACAGGCCTCGTTCCCCAGGATGAACCTGCTCGCTCCACCCAGGGCCCACCCTGGGGAAAGGGAATGCATGACTCTCAAATCATCGAGGGTGGAACATACAGGCGACTCAAGCCTCTCACCTCACCACTCACAGAGGCTGAGATGGGAAGATTGCCTGAGCCTGAGA
>NW_007207800.1:0-630 GCF_000164805.1 Carlito syrichta | reverse complement strand
CCTTCTGATGGGCAGCATGGTTGGTTTCATGTTCTTGCTATTGTGAACAATGCTGCAATAAACATACATGTGCAGGTATCTTTTTTATACAATGATCTGAGTTCTTCCAGGTATATTCCCAGTAGGGGGATTGCGGGGTCATATGGAAGGTAGATTTTTAAATCTTTTAGGAATTGCCACACTGTTTTCCATAGAGGCTGTACTAGTTTGCACTCAGTGTAGAAGTGTGCCCTTTCTGCCACATCCTCTCCAGCATCTGTGGTTTTTTGTCATTGATGATGGCTGTCCTGACTGGAGTTAGGTGGTTTCTCAGTGTGATTTTGTTTCTTTGATGACTAGTGAGGATGAGCATTTTTTCATCTATCTGTTGGCTGCTTGTATATCTTCTTTTGAGAAGGGTCTATTCATATCTTTTGTCCACTTCTAATTTTTTTAAATAAAAAAATTAAAAGTTAAAGTTTGCCCTCTTTGTAATGGGGCTGTTTGTTTTTTTCTTTTTAGCACATTTGAGTTCCTTGTAGATCCTAGGTGATAGGCCTTTGCCAGCCATATACTTGGCAAATATTTTTTCCCAGTCTGTGCGCTGTCTCCCTGCTCTCTTGATGGTTTCTTTGGCTTTGCAGAGGCTTG
>NW_007207799.1:0-679 GCF_000164805.1 Carlito syrichta | reverse complement strand
GTTAATCCTCCCAATCCTAGGTTCTAACAAGTTGAATATGTTAGGATTTGAGCAGAAGACAGAAAATACATGGACTTCCCAAAAATAATAGTTCTCAAAACCAACATGTGGAAAATAAGAAAAATAGAGATGATTGGCCGGGCGTGGTGCTCATGCCTATAATCCCAGCACTTTGGGAGGCCGAGGTGAGAGGATTGCCTGAGCCCATGGGTTCCAGACCAGCCTGGGCAACTTGGCAAGACCTCATCTCTACAATAAATCAAAAACATTAGCCGGGCATGGTGGCATGTGTCTGTAGTTCCAGTTACTTGGGAGACTGAGGCAGAAGGATCACCTGAGCTTAGCAGGTCAAGGCTGCGGTGGCCATGAGCATATCACTGCCCTCCAGCTTGGGCGACAGAGTGAGACTCTGTCTCAAAAAAAAAAAAAAAAAAGAAAGAAAAATAGAAACAGTGGTCTGTCTTCACCCCAGAACAATTAAATTAACATCTAATTAGGCATCAGCACTAAATCATACCAAAAGGGCCTAAGTCATTATATTCTGTAGCCAAAGCTAATGATCATTAGTTATTAAGTTCTTCTATTTCTTGTGAAAGTGGAAGCAAGGGAGGTAGAACAAGCACTAATTTTCTTCTTGCTCTCTCACTTTCCCTTAGCCTAAATGATTCCCTGTCTTAGG
>NW_007207798.1:0-592 GCF_000164805.1 Carlito syrichta | reverse complement strand
ATGATCCCCAGACACCTGTTAATCAGGGAACAGAGGATGTCTCCTAAAGCTATGAGATGTTTCCTAGAAGAGATGTGTCTACTAAAATGCTTCACCTCCGCAGTGAACTATAATGTGCTTTTTTGCTGGTTTTCTATTACTGCATTTTCCATGCCTTCAACCAGAAGCAAGGGAGAAACTATTAGAAGTCCAGCAGATTCAGCACAAGATCCCAACTATTCCAAGTGGAAAGTCAAAAATCACCCACTTAAAGCTCCAGGTGAAGTTTTATTTCTAAAACATAAAGGTAAGTCAGAAATGAATAAAGGAGGAAAATCTTAATTCCATGGCAGTATTTCTCACCCTCAGTTACACTTGATGATTTTATACAGAAAAAGAGTCAATATCTAGTCCTTGAGTTCATTAATGATCTTTCTTGATTGATAACTGTGATCATGTTTGAACCCAGGGACTGTGTGGTAAAGGGGACTGGGTTACTGTGCTTTGTTCATGTAGAGTTATGCAACGGGATTAGCAGTTCTGCATGCTAAATATGTTTAATCACTTCAAATCTTCTGGTATTAAAGTTGTCACTGAAGTCTATCTCAGCATC
>NW_007207797.1:0-596 GCF_000164805.1 Carlito syrichta | reverse complement strand
ACCACTCCATTGCCCCTTGCCCACATGGACCTTTCGCTTGGGATATGTGAAGGCCCATCAGGATGCATGTGGGAGTTGTTTTTTGTGTTGCCAGTCTCCATCTGTGAGGCTGGGGCACAGGGGTATGATCGTGACTCCTGGGTCCTAGAACGGTGTGGCTCAGGTGGTCCTCCTGCTTCGGCCCCTGAGCAGGCAGGATCCAGTGGGCCTGACTTGATTTTGGTGACCTCTCACCAAGCCAAGGTCTGACCACGTTGGCCTTGCTGGTCTCCAACCCCTGGGCTCAGTCAGCCTCTCGCCTCGGCCTCCCAACCCCAAAACAGAAAATGCTCTTCTGTTGTTTTTTCTTTTTTCCTTTTTTTATTTGAGTCGGAGTTTGACTCCATTGCCCAGGTTGAAGTGCGGTGGCTTGCTCTTGGCCACTGCAGTCTCAGCCCACCAGGTTCTGGAGAGCCTTTCCTCGACCTACCAAGGAGCCGGAATGACAGGCAAATGACACCAAGCTAGGCTCATTTTGGATGGAGGGTAGAGACGAGGTCTCACGGAGGTTCCCCAGCATGTATCGGTCCACAGAGTTGGGCCAGTGGCTGGTCTTG
>NW_007207796.1:0-683 GCF_000164805.1 Carlito syrichta | reverse complement strand
CAAGTGCTATAGACATGATGGATTTCAGTCTCAAGAACTGAAGAAAACAAGGTGTCACAGCAATCCCAAAGCTTCCCCAGTGCTAAGTTGCATTCAATGATCCACTGAACAAGGCAGTCTTTTAATAGACAATTTTGGATCATCCAAACAGACTGGTATTCTCAGGAGGTGTCCTGTATTGTTTACTCTAAAGCATATACACTAGTTCTTAACTTCTTAACATTAGCACTGGTTTTCTTAAACACTATTCATGTTCACAAGTGCTGCTGGGCTTGAGAAGACAGGCTTTATGTTTTTAGAGGATATGATTTTTCAACTTGATGGGATACTACGTCATGAGTGGTCTAAGAAAATATCTGCCATACTTTTGAAGAAGCTTTTAGGTTGTTTTATCTAGTCAGTTTTGCTTACTACGACCAGAGAGTGCAGTTGGAGCTTGATTATAGTGCAACCAAATAATATTTAGCACTTTCTTGAGTTTAAATTTTTTTTGATGTTTTAAGTTTCATTTGGTGTTCTTTATCAGTTTTCCTTTCAGGATCTGAACATTGGTTTAATACAAGTCAATTTTCAAAAATTCTCAATTATCAGAATTTCTATGCTAATGTGAAGCCAAAATAATTACTTCTTTGTAAATCTCCATGTTAGTTTGTTTTATATATATTTGGCCAAGATTGAGTTGT
>NW_007207795.1:0-588 GCF_000164805.1 Carlito syrichta | reverse complement strand
CGATCCTCAGCACACCTGTACTTTGTCATCAGGCGGGTCTCCAAGGCTGGCTCCCAACAGGTGGGTTCCCCTTCTGTGACTTCTTTCTGATCACCCTTTCTATGCTGTACCAATCTCTCCAGAAGATGAGAGCTCCTTGCTTGCCAGACCATGTTTTATTCTTGGTTTTTCTGGCACCTGGTATCGGTCCGACTCACGTTCAGTAAAATGAGTGAGTGAATGAATGGATGCTGGAAGAATAGCATGGACTTTAAACGTGAATAATCAGATGATATTTCCTAGCCTCTGCTTAGATATTTCTGGTGGTGGATCCTCATTTGCTTCATAAGGAGACTCTTTTGTTTTAGAATTGTTATCATGTTCTTCATTTGGGGGCAAATGTGGTTACCCTACAATTTGTACCATTTTCCTCTTTGTTGATGCCTTTGAAATAACAGAGACATGAAAATCTCTTGTATGCTTATAGACACGAAGTCCCTGATCCAACTGACCTTTTTCCAGGCTAAGCATGAAACTTTCCCCCACAGAGTATGGTTTTCAGACCCTTGATCATTCCTAGTTCTTGTCTCATTTATCACACTCTTTATT
>NW_007207794.1:0-630 GCF_000164805.1 Carlito syrichta | reverse complement strand
GGGTGTAACTCTGGTCTTAAGGTGAAAACCTGTAATCCTTCCCTTCCGTTTCTCTTTTTATTTTTTAGGAGACAAGGGATTTGCAGTTGCCAAATGTTTAGTACGTATTTTTAAAGGTAACCAGGAATCATGGAATCACTTCCCTAGGAAACTTCTGGGCATCTATCTTTTTGTATACAAAGTTTGGAATCCACATCGAGAGGGAAAAACAGGGCATCTTGCTGAGAACGATATGGAAATCCGGTTCTAGGAGTTCTCATTTTCCGGAATCTGCAGGGCCTCTTGATAAAGTTTAATCAGCAATCTGGGTTTCTGGGTTACTACATTTTTCAGAGCTACTTGCTCCGTGAATACGCTAAACCTGTCATTACAGATCCACAGGAAATTTCTGGTCCTCCTGCTAGTTGTAATCTAAGATCTGGCCCTACAAATCCTTTTGCGCCCTAGGAACATCTACGACCATAATCATGTTCCCCAGCATCAAAAGGCATATTGGTACAAAATTCCTCGATTGAGGTGACCTAAATCTACAGAAAATTCTTGTGGGAGGGCAGGTCAGAATTGGAATGTTGGGGTTTGAAAATTCCAAATTTTGTGGATGTCATGTGAAGGGGAAACAGACATCTTGGA
>NW_007207793.1:0-690 GCF_000164805.1 Carlito syrichta | reverse complement strand
GAGCAACAGGACACTTCACACAGCAAGCAGGAACTGGGGCAGGGACTTGGCTAGCACCAACCAGTGGCCAAGGACACAATCGTGTGATAGCACTTCAAGGGGATACACTTGTAGATTCCCCAAGTTGGGAGTGAGTGTGAGAGTGGTTTTTGTTCTTAATGGATACGTTTGCAAAGAGACAGAGAACTACCAGCTAGGATTGTTTGTTTTCTTGGCTTTTTCTGTTTGTTTGTTTGTTTGTTTATTTGTTTGTTTTAATTTGTAGGCTGGGATGACTTAAGAAATATTAGTTGTCTATGTTAAGTTTGTTCATCTTCGATGGAAAGAGTTCCTAAATTCCTCAGACAATTTACATTACAAAAGAGGGCCTGATATGTGGTAAAAATATGTTTGTTAATAACATCATTGCTATTTTAATATTATTTCTGCATATTCTGAATAAAGAAGGCATCTTAAACCTTCAGTCTTAAATTTAGTCATTGTAGGCAACTCCTTCTGGTCCTCTCCCACTGTGGGAGCTTTTCTGTCCTCTCAATAAATCCTGCTTTAAAAAACAGTAATCATTGTATTCAGAATGCCATAAAAATCAACATCATTATAGCCTGTATAGATTGTAGGGACTAGATATTAAACTTTAAAATTAATTTTTTGCTGCTTTTTGGATGACAGTTTCAAGTCCACTTGCAGATA
>NW_007207792.1:0-705 GCF_000164805.1 Carlito syrichta | reverse complement strand
CAGACTTAATGCAATACCCATCAAAATACCAACAACATTCTTCTCAGATGTAGAAAAAACAGTACAGTAACTCATATGGAAAAACAAATGACCAAGAATGGACAGAACAATCCTCAGAAAAAAAAAAGCAGGATATATCATACTACCAGACTTGAAACTTTGCTATAACGTTACAATATCAAAACTCCTTGTTATTGGTACAAGAAAAGGCATATAGACCAATGGAATAGAATTGATATTCCAGAAGCAAAACCTCAATTTCTCAACCAACTCATCTTCAACAAAGCCTCCAACAACAAACACTGGGGACAGGACAATCTATTCAGTAAATGGTGCTGGGAAAACTGGCTGATAACATGCAGAAGATTGAAACAAGACCCCTATCTATCCCCATACACAAAAATTAACTCTAAATGGACCAGAGACCTAAATGTAAAACCTCAATCCATAAGAACCTTAGAAAATGCAGGACATACCTTTATGGACATTGGAACTGGCATCCAATTTGTAAGCAAAAACCAAAATGCACAGGGCATAAAAGATAAGATAGACAAATGGGACCTCATTAAACTGACACACTTCTGCAAAGCCAAAGATAACATCAAGAGAGCAGGGTGACAGCCCACAGACTGAGTTAAAGTATTTGCCCATTCCATGTCTGACAAAGGCCTAACATCTAGGATCTACAAGGAACTCAAACGTGCG
>NW_007207791.1:0-362 GCF_000164805.1 Carlito syrichta | reverse complement strand
TACATCCCAGGGTGAGGGACTGATGGCTGTGAGCCCTGGTGGACTCGTGCATTCTGGCATTGGAGACAATGCAAAGGAACACCCCAGGATGGAGGTCACTGCATCCCGTGTATCCACGACCATTGCACAACAATGTGCAATTCCAGTGTTTGCATTCTGGGGGGCAATGAGGTCTCGCTGGTGGCCCAGGCAGGTCTCAAACTCCCAGGCTCCAGCAGTTGCCCACCTATGCCTCCAAAGTCACAGGCCAATTGACTGCCGATCCACTGTCTTTTGGGAACTCTAGGTCCAAGGCTGGGGTCCCTTTCCAAATTATCTATATCTGTTCACGATGATGCCAACTCCATTCACAAATGGATGCT
>NW_007207790.1:0-664 GCF_000164805.1 Carlito syrichta | reverse complement strand
TTTTCTTCCGTGGGGACAAACCCATGAGTATATTGGAAATGAAAGTAATAGGAACACAGCCTGGGTTTCTGGTGGTAGTGGGGTGCAATAAACGAGAAAAACAAATGGGAGCTCATAAAGAGCGTCCTTCATAGGAAAATCCATCTACCCATTGTGGAATAATAGAGTCAGTAGACGGGTAACCAAGTAAAGTAGCATTACTAACATATACAGGTTCTGAGGAATCATCCGAGACCACTGTCCTCAAAGGGGGGCGTCAGGCACATAGGCCCAATATGGGAATTCGTCACCTGCCACCACACCCACCTGACAGGCGACCACAGTCGTCATAGCCAGGAACAGGGTAGCAGGATCCAAAGTGTTCCTGCCATGCTCCTGTACCAGATGTACAACTTGGGAGGTCAGTGCTTTCACTTGTCCCCACACCGCGGTCCTGCTCTGTTGTGTTGTCCCAGAGCAAGGGGTCCGTTGAACTGGCACCATTCCCAGAGAGACGATAGCCCTCCTCCTGAATGGGGGAATCAGTGTCCTCACCTGCTTGCGGGAGTGGGGGACTGGAGTAGGGGCAGATGAGCTGGGCTGGGAGCCACTGGAGACCTTCCACATTCCTAGGAAAAACACAGGCTCTGCCGCGTCCCTAAATGAGTACAGGATCAGGTCCCTG
>NW_007207789.1:0-339 GCF_000164805.1 Carlito syrichta | reverse complement strand
GGTGCCTGTGGGCACACTCAGAGCCTAGGAGTCCAAGGCCTGCAGCTTCAATCTAATTACAGTGGGACGGGACAGGGTCAGCCTTTTAACTGTGTGTGTGCGCATTTGTGTGTGTGTCTGTCTATGTGTTGCCTGTTTAGGGGGTGAGACTGATGGATGTCTAGACACCAACGTTCTGGGGCTCAGGGTCCTCACAGTTATGTCAGGGGGTACCAGATGAAGGGGCCAGTATGAGTTATGGCAGAAAAAAAGGGTGAGGAGGTTGAAACTTCAAAGTTGTGAGAAGTCATAAGAATGAGGAGGGGATGTGGCATCTGCTGAGGCAGATGTGAGGCTGAA
>NW_007207788.1:0-498 GCF_000164805.1 Carlito syrichta | reverse complement strand
AAAAAAAAATGTATACCGAGGTTGCTGAAACCTAGGTAAGAGCAAAACCTTGTATCTGTGACACTGTGGAGACGTCAAAATAATTTTAACCACCTTTGCAGTGGCTACTCAGGCTGTGAAAGGTAGTAGAGGATTTAGTACTATCTAAGATTCCAAACATTTATTTAGGGTAATATCCCATATTCATTCTAGATTACCAGGCATTGAATTGTGTGGCTTCTTCTGGAACCAGGCAGAAACCTCATGCACCCTGAACCCTAAGAGGTAAGCTGGCACATTTAACTTCTTTATTTAATAAGTAAGGATTTTAAGAAAATTAAAGTGACCATCATGCATATTTACATGGTGGCCTGCGTACTCAATCTCTAGCTTTCCAATTCTAAAACCTATCCTCTCGTTTTTGTTTTTGTTTTTGTTTTTTTTGGAAGGGACCTATGTAGGAAATTAAGAATACACAATTTTTAAAAGTTATAAGAGGACGATGAATGTTCATCTTTC
>NW_007207787.1:0-710 GCF_000164805.1 Carlito syrichta | reverse complement strand
CATGTTTTCTGAAACTCCAAAAAACTACATGGCATCTTCCTAAGATCTAAACAAGAATCAAGCTTTCGACGCATATATCTGTGAACAGGAGTACTCATATACAGGCACCTGCAGGTAATATGAGTCCTCAGTCCTGAAAATCTACAGGGCATCTTGTTGACGGCTAAAGAAGAATCAGGGATTCGAGGCATGAATATGGGTAATAGCAATCCTCATATACAGGAAACTACATGGCCTCTTGCTAAAAAAAAAGACGATATGTGTTTTCCACGATTCTTCTATCAAAAAATCTACATGGCGTCTCACTAAGGGCTAAACAAGAATCAGGGTTTTGAAACAGGAATCTAGTGAAAGAGAGTCCTAACATACAGGACACTACACGGCCTCCAACTAAGTACGAATAAAGAATCTTTGTACGCGTCCCCAATCCAAAAAATTCCCAGGGTGTCTGCTATGGGACAAACAAGAAACAGAGCTTCGATCTCACCAAATTTTTCGGAGCAATTTAGCCTGTGGATATTATGAATCGGTCATTTCAGGACTCAAGCAACATGCTGGTCCTCTTAAAAGTTGTAAATGGGCAATCCAAGTCCGTTAGGTTCCTCAGAACAACTAATCCAGATTCCAGGACAAAAGAATCTTCTTGCCATATTTGGATGTAACTCTGGTCTACGTGACTCTGTATCCTTCCGCTTCCATGTTTCTTTTTA
>NW_007207786.1:0-736 GCF_000164805.1 Carlito syrichta | reverse complement strand
CTTCTGGGTCTATATCCACTAGAATTGAAATCAAGATCTTGGAGAGATATCTAAATTCTCATATTCACAGTAGCATTGCTCATAATAGTCAAGATTTTAAAAAACTTAGAGTTACGGATGAACACAGGATAAAGAAAATATATGTAAAGAATCGAATACCCCTCAGTCTTCATAAAGTTTTAAAAAGGGAAATTCTGTCATTTTCAACAGCATGGATGAATATGAAGGATGTTATGTCAGCCATAAAAGGTAAATATTACATGGTCTTACGTATATGTCAAATCTAGAAAAGTCAAATTCATTCAAATAAAAGTAGATGGTGGTTTCCACTGACTGGGTAATGAGTGTAACAGTGATATGTTAGTTAAAAGGTACAAACTTTCAGTTACGTGAAAAAGTTCTAGAAATCTAACGTACAGCATGATGTCTATAGTTTAGTAATATGTTATAGTGTTGAAATTGGCTTAGAGAGTAGTTTTAGGTGTTCTCACCACAAAAATGGGCGGTTAACTATGTGATGTGATGAGTATTTAACTAGCTTGATAGTGATAATAATTTCACAGTGCATACTATATAATCAAGTTCTATACCTTAAATATATATATAATTATTACATCAATCATACCTAAATAAAACTGGGACAATTCTCTTTGTATCTAGATACATAATAAAATAAATAGCAATGCTAGGGGAAATTCAACTTTAAATAAAATACTAATGGGAGGGACAGCAGTGG
>NW_007207785.1:0-612 GCF_000164805.1 Carlito syrichta | reverse complement strand
AAAAAAAAACCCCAAAATCAAAAATATAATTTCAATAACATTATTACTCCTGCCAAAATTAAAAAGATTATTCAAGCTGGGTTCGGTGGTTTAGCCTGTAATCCCGCAATTTGGGAGGCCGAGGTGAGTGGATTTCCTGAGCCCGTTTGTTCGAGACCCAACTGGGCAACTTGGCGAGATTTCATCACTACAATAAATCAATAATTAGCCGGGCGTGGTAGCCCACGCCTCTAGTTCCAGCTACTCGGAAGGCTGAGGCGGAAGGATCGCTGGAGCCCAGCAGGTGGAGGCTGCCGTGGCCGGGAGTGGCCACTGCACTCAAGTCTGGGTGACAGAGTGAGACTCCAACTCAAAAAAAAAAAAAAAAAGATTATTCAACAAGTCAGTATTCATGTTCAACATTTTATTTATATCAGATTTCATATAAGGTGCACTGCAATTTCTTGATAAGAGTTTTATGTCTTTTTAAATCTTTAAATAGTCTTCACCACTGCCACCCTATTTTATTCACTTTGATGTTTATTGGTTCAAGAAACTCGATTTCTGAAGCCTGGATTGATAACTGCATCTATAAGGGATCATTTTATAATTTTCTCTGACTCCTTTATGTCC
>NW_007207784.1:0-731 GCF_000164805.1 Carlito syrichta | reverse complement strand
CCCGAAGACACTTTATTGGTTAATTTATACACTCATTCCACTAATATTTGTGAGATGTCCTAGGAAATGCAAGGTGATAAGGCATCCCTAGTCTTTCTCACTCCGGATTTATCATGTACAAGGAAAAGATAGCCATGATACCATCATCACATGAACTATTCAGTTGCAGTAGTTACATGTGTTACTGAGGATTAGTGCATATTTTAAGATTATATAACAGGAAGTCCTAACCAGATTTTCCCTGGGAGGCAGAGTGGTGGTGAGGAAGGGAGTCTTGAGGACATGGTATTTGTATTAAGACTTAAAGAATGACTGTGGAAATTCCAGGGAAATTGGAGGAGGGGGGGGTCAGGTTGAGATGTCAAAGTTAAAATGAGATTGCATTTCTTGAGAACTGTCTCATGGTAGGCATAGCCTGAAAGAAGCATGCTAGTAAATCCACTCTTTCCTAAAAGGAAAATACATGTTCAGGAATCCTCAGGATAACCTGCCTTTGCTCTTGAGTTGAAGGATAGAAAAGTTGTTCTTGGAGGTTCTATCTGCTAGCCTGGGATTGCAGGAATATATATAGATTGCCTGGTACTTGTCTTTCTACCTTGCATGTTCAATAGAGTCAGTCTGGAAATAAGCTCTTCTCATCTATGAAGCAAAAGGGTGAAAATGAAGATTTATTTATGGAGAGATTCTGGTGGGAACATAGATATGCTTCCTGGTGTTGTGATGGCTGGGGA
>NW_007207783.1:0-759 GCF_000164805.1 Carlito syrichta | reverse complement strand
TGGTCCCGCTGTGGTCAGGGGGGAGTCAGGGAGGTGGAGTATGAGACTGCTGGGTGTTGCTGATCAGTGTAGCACTCAGGGTGGCAGGGGGTGGGGCAGTGTAGCCAACAAGGGAGACTGGAGCTCCATGGGGAGGGAGACGTGGGCCTCCCTAGACAGTGGGGGTTTGGGGTGGGGCTGGGCATTGCAGCCGCAGAGGGAGCCCAGAGCTCCATGAGTGGCAATGGCTTGGGTAGGGCAGGGTTCTTCAGCCAGGGAGGGGGCCTGAAGTTCTGAGATATGGGTGCCGTGGACCTCTGCCATCGGCAGTGGCTTTGTGCCAGGAGGGGCACTTCAGTCAGGGATGGAACCCATAGCTCCAAGGTGCAGGTGCTGGGGGCCTCCACAGGTTATGGTGGGGCTTGAGGCAGGGCTTGGGGGGGAGGCAGGGGCTTGGTGCTTCAACCTGGGACTTGAGGTGGGGCTTGGTACTTCAACCTGGGAGGAGTTCGGTAGTGGCTGGGTGCCAGGCAAAGCAGTGTAGCCAGCAAAGGAACCCAGAGCTCCACAAGGCGGGAGCCAAGGGCTTCCACAGGTGGCAGCAGCTTGGCACCAGGTGAGGCAGTGTAGCCAGGGAAGGAGTTGAGAGCTCCACACGGCTGGAGGCCCAGGGCCACCTGGGGCAGAACAGTGGTGGCAGTGGGGGCCATGGTACCTGGGTAGTGTGTGGGTCCAAGGGCCTCCAGTCCTCGGACTGGTGCAGCTAGTGGGGGGTGGGAG
>NW_007207782.1:0-604 GCF_000164805.1 Carlito syrichta | reverse complement strand
ATCACAGAAGAGGGTTGTCCAATGTGGCACTCATAATAAAGGAGGGCTAGTCACTAGGGTACCAATCATGGAGGAACATTATTATGAAAGCCCAGAAACTGTGGCACACATCACAGATGATGGCTAGTCAGTGAAGCACCAATTACAGAAGATGCCCAGTCACTGGGGCACACAAAATACAGATGGTCCACTTGAGTAGACACTAATTACATTGGAGGGCAAGTTACTGGGACACCCATCATAAAAGAAGATAAATTAGTGGTTCACCAATCACAGAGGAGGCAATTTCACAACAGCACACATTATGGAGGAGACACAGTCACTGCAATGCCCATAGCAAAGGAAGGCCATTCACTATGACAACCACTATGGCAGAGGCATAGTAAGTGGGAAACGCAACAGAGGAGGGTTTGTCACTGGTCAGCAATTATGGATGAGAGTCAATCGCAGAGTAGGTCCAGTTACTGGGGCACCCATAATGGAGTAGGGCCAGTCACTTGGGAACCCAGTATGGAGGAGTCATAGTTACTGGGACTCCCATCAGAGTAGACCTAGTCACTAGAGAACCCATAACTGAGAAGGGATAGTCACTGGGACAATTATT
>NW_007207781.1:0-718 GCF_000164805.1 Carlito syrichta | reverse complement strand
TAGCCTCAGCAGGGTCCAGATATTAGGGAAAGGTATGAACCAACCTTTGGATTACACTTATTTGATCAATTCCAGAATGGGAGATAAACACAATTATTTAGAATCAAAGTGGTGGGGTTTCCCAGAGAAATACAGTGCTCAGTTCTGGAATTATGTTCCTAAAAGGTATTAGATTTGATTAGACCAGGAGGGAAAAATAACTAGAAGTGATGCCAAAAGGAAGAAAAACATTTTTGAGCCTGAGAAAAATAGAACTTGCATTGATCTAAGTGGGTTGGGGAGAGCCGGCTTCAAGGTTTTCCCAGTCATTTGCAATTTTCTGAAAAATCCTAGAGAAGCCTAGGTCAGAAAGCACATAGGAGAACTTACATCCAAGAGGCAACTCAACTCATCACTTTCTGCTTTTTTGACACCCAGAATTGTAAGTGTAATTAGATAGCTTGGTGTGGCTAAACGAATAGCTGCATAAACCACATCATGATCTTCTACAGCAAGACAGAAAATGTATCTGCAGGAACTCAGGTGCTGTGGGTGGAACTGTGGTCTCCAAACAGATGTGCTGAAGTCTCTGCCCTTCTCCTGGGAGTGTGACCTTACTCGGAAATAGACTTTGCAGATGTGATCCAGTAAAGATAAAGTCATACTGAATTAGGCAGCCCTAAACAGAATGACAGGTGTTTTTAAGAAGAAAGGAATTTGGACAGGACACATAACAGGA
>NW_007207780.1:0-763 GCF_000164805.1 Carlito syrichta | reverse complement strand
GAAATGAACTGGGTTGTGAGGTAATCCCTCTGCTGGCTAACTTAGCCTCAGCAGGGTCCAGATATTAGTGAAAGGTATGAACCAACCTTTGGATTACACTTATTTGATCAATTCCAGAATGGGAGATAAACACAATTATTTAGAATCAAAGTGGTGGGGTTTCCCAGAGAAATACAGTGCTCAGTTCTGGGATTATGTTCCTAAAAGGTATTAGATTTGATCAGACCAGGAGGGAAAAATAACTAGAAGTGATGCCAAAAGGAAGAAAAACATTTTTGAGCCTGAGAAAAATAGAACTTGCATTGATCTAAGTGGGTTGGGGAGAGCAGGCTTCAAGTCATTTGCAATTTTCTGAAAAATCCTAGAGAAGCCTAGGTCAGAAAGCACATAGGAGAACTTACATCCAAGAGGCAACTCAACTCATCACTTTCTGTTTTTTTGACACCCAGAATTGTAAGTGTAATTAGATAGCTTGGTGTGGCTAAAAGAACAGCTGCATAAACCACATCATGATCTTCTACAGCAAGACAGAAAATGTATCTGCAGGAACTCAGGTGCTGTGGGTGGAACTGTGGTCTCCAAACAGATGTGCTGAAGTCTCTACCCTTCTCCTGGGAGTGTGACCTTACTCGGAAATAGACTTTACAGATGTGATCCAGTAAAGATAAAGTCATACTGAATTAGGCAGCCCTAAACAGAATGACAGGTGTTCTTAAGAAGAAAGGAATTTGGACAGGACACATAACAGGAGAAGACCCTGTAA
>NW_007207779.1:0-735 GCF_000164805.1 Carlito syrichta | reverse complement strand
AACTACACGTCATATTGCTAAATAAGTATAAATAATCTTCCTTATATGAGTCCTCAATTCCAGTAACTGCAGGCCGTCTTCATAAGATGTAACCACGAATCAGGTTTTTGAAGTAGGAATCTGGGTAATGGGAGTCCTCACATAAAGGAAACTTCACTGCCTTTTGCTAAGTAAGAATAAGGAATCTGCATTTCTCGGGTTCTCAATCCCAATAATCTACAGAGCGTCTTGCTATGGGCTAAACACGAATCATGGTGTTTTCGAGCATGAATCGGGAAAATGGAGTCCTTATTTACAGGCAACTACATGATCTTTTGCTAAGAAAGAATAAGGAATCTGGGTAACACGAGTCCTCAATCCCAAAAATCTACATAGCATCTTGGAAAGTTCTAAAAAAATCAGAGTTGTATCTAATGAGAGTCCAAATATACAGCAAAATACATAGCCCCTTCACAAGGAATAAGAAGATTCGTGGTTATAGAGTTCCGCAGTTCTTCAAATCAACAGACCATCTGCTATGGCCTAATAAGAATCAGGGTTTAGAAGGTGAAACATAGGTAATAGCAGTCCTCATATGCAGAATTTACATTATCTCTAGCTAAGGAGAACTAAGAAACCTCTTTTACATGTTCCCTCCCTCACAATATCTACATGATATCTTGCAAATGGCAAAACAACAATCGGTATTTTCAATCAGGATTCTGGGGAACGGGAGTCCTCATATGCAGACATTAA
>NW_007207778.1:0-733 GCF_000164805.1 Carlito syrichta | reverse complement strand
GATGGCGACGGGCCGGCAGGGTCTGGGAAACCCTCTGCGAAAGAGAACACCCATAAAGACTCTAGCTCTTTCCCAGGGACTGCAGACCCCATCTTCTGCAGCCTGCTCTTCACAGGGAGCTCAGCCGCCACTGTCACTGGCCAACACTACTCAGATATCATGAAGAACCAGGCAGCTCCTGCAGTTGCTGGGGTGTTACCAGGTGGCTCCTGCTGTTACCATAGCGGGACTGGGCGGCCACTGCAGTCATTCCCAGCTCATACCTGAAGCCACCCACGACTTCAGACTGTGAAGCCTGCAAGCAGGATCTTCTGAGCTCCCTACTGCCATGCCACACCCCTAGCTTAGAGAGACACCTGGGGAACTCCCCCAGTTAAGTTGCTGTGGCAAGTTGTGATCCGTAGCAGACTTGTTCCCCTCTGGACTGTAGCATGTGATATCACCACCTGCAGGGGAACCAAGGGAGTAAACCTACAACCCCACTGCATGGACCAACTCCAAGGCAGTGGGAAGTGGGCTTCAGACTAGCCATACAGCTGTTGGTGAACGGCTGGATCTGCAGAGAGATTGTGAGTCACAGCTCCCCCCTTAATTAAATCTCAAAACTACAAAAAGGTCTGCCCTTAACCCACAGTCCAACTCCAGAACTGAACAAAGCAAGAGGAAATATAGAAGGAAGAATAGGAGATTGAACAAACAGAAGTAAAGAAACCCCTCCACCTCTGATAACAGA
>NW_007207777.1:0-582 GCF_000164805.1 Carlito syrichta | reverse complement strand
CTATGATGGTTGCACAGGTAACCTAGTGTTCTTTTGCTATGAGTTCCCCAGTGACCAGCCCTCCTCTATAATTAGTGTTGCATGACTCACACTCCTCTGTAATGAGGGCCGCAGTGACTGGGCCTCCATTGTGATCAGTGCCCCATTGACTAGTCCTCTTTAATAATGAGTATATTACTCAATATCACTCTTTTAGCATGTGTCTTCAGTAAATGTCTCTCTTCTATGATGTACGTCCCAGCGACTGAACCTCCTCTGGGATGTATTCCTTAATGACTGGTCTTCCTATGTGGTCATTACCTCAGTAAATGGTCGTCCTCCTAATTGGTTCCTCAGTGACTGACTGTCTTCTGGAATGAGTACTTCAATGACTGGCCCTCCTCTTGGAAGGGTCCTCAGTTACTGACCCTCTGTCTTGACTCCTTTTTGATAGTGCTCCAGTGACTTGTCTTCCATCTTGATGGATGACACAATGACTAGCCCTCTTGTGTGATTGCTGCTACAGGGACTAGTCTTCTTATGTGATTGGCGAACAGTGACTGGCTCTCCTCTGTCATCAGTATTTCAGTGACATACCCTCTT
>NW_007207776.1:0-434 GCF_000164805.1 Carlito syrichta | reverse complement strand
ACAGAATGGAAAGGAATGAATGGAATGAAATGGAGTGGAGAATACCGGGAATAGAATGGAATAAAATAAAGTGGAATGGAATGGGAAAGGAAAGGAGAGTAACAGAATGGAATGGAATGGAATGGAGAGTAAAGGGGTGGAATGGAATGGAGTGGAATAGAGAGGAATGGAATGGAATGGAATGGAATGGAATGGGGAGTAATGGAATGGAATGGATTGAATTGGAAAGCACAGTAACAGAATTGAATGGAATTTGATGGAATGGAATAGAATGGAAAGTAACGGAATGGAATGGAATGGAATGATTTGTAATGAAATGGAATGGAATAAAATGGAGAGTAACAGAATGGAATGGAATGGAAGGGAATGGAATGGAGAGTAACGGAATGGAATGGAATGACATGTAATGGAGAGGAATGGAATGGAATGGAATG
>NW_007207775.1:0-770 GCF_000164805.1 Carlito syrichta | reverse complement strand
CCTCGGTGAAAGGGACAGCATGACTCTCAAACCTTCGGTGGGGCGCTGTCGGCCGGGTGACTCACACCTGTCTTCTCGGCACTTTGCGAGGGTGAGAGGACGATGACCAGAGCCTGGGATCTTGAGACAAGGTTGGAACCATAGCAAGTCACCACCACGACCCAAGCAAAACCTGGATAACCTTGGGTGAGGGCAAGCCTTGGGGGGAAGATCACCTCTGTTGCACAGTTGAAGACCAGGAAGAAAGACCAGGATGTCAACCAAGTGGAAAACCTGTGATCGTAGCAGTTTGGGATGCCAAGGCCACAGCATGGCCTGAATTGGGGGTTTGAGATCAGTCTGGGCCACCTAGTGAGAAAAAAAAGAAAGGAAGGAAGGAAGGAAGGAAGGAAGTAAGGAAGGAAGGAAAGAAATCCATTATCCTGCAAGCTTTCTGTCCTCAGTTCTTCACCCCACCACTCCACATGTTAGGTACCCCCAATCTCAGCACCTTCCAGCCCTAATGCCTCAAATGTCTGCCTCTGCTTTGTTGCAGGAGTTCCTGCCCCTCTCTGGCCACGTTTCTGCTGCCTGTCCACTCCAAGGTGAGAAATGTGACCCAGGGAGGCTGTCACTCTGACTCAAAAACGAGTACCTTATGCCAAGAAAGGCCAGGGACACATCCCTCACCGGAGGACATTTCTTCCCCCCAGTCCCACTTTTACTTGCTCTAAAACCAGTCATCCTTTGAACACACCATGCTCAGTTGAGAATCTGGGTACGATTCTGAT
>NW_007207774.1:0-578 GCF_000164805.1 Carlito syrichta | reverse complement strand
AGTTGGAGTCTCACCCTGCCACCCAGGCTGGAGTGTAGTCACATGCTGATGGGCATTGCAGCCTCGACCTGCTGGGCTCAGGTAATCCTTCTGTCTCAGCCTTTCAAGTAGCTGGAACTACAGGCATGTGCCACCATATGTGACTAATTTTTTTTTTTGAGTTGGAGTCTCACTCTGTCACCCAGACTGGAATGCAGTGGCCGCTCAAGGCCACTGCAGCCTCATCCTGCTGGGCTCCAACGACCTTCTGCCTCAGCCCTCCAAGTAGCCAGAATTACCGGTGTGCACTACCATGCCCGGCTAATGTTTTTGATTTATTGTAGAGATGAGGTCTCGCCAAGTTGCCCAGGTGGGTCTCGAACCCGCGTGCTCAGGCAATCCACTCACCTTGGCCTCCCAAAGTGCAGGATTACAGGTTGAGCCACCGAGCCCAGCATGGCTTATTTTTTATTTAATTTTTTTATTTATTGTTGAGATGAGGTCTCGCCAAGGTGTCCAGGCTGGTTTCAATTCATGGGCTCAAATCCATGGGAATCCTCTCACCTTGGCCTCTCAAAGTGCTGGGATTATAGGCATGA
>NW_007207773.1:0-705 GCF_000164805.1 Carlito syrichta | reverse complement strand
TCATAGAAAACTTTTAAGTTTGTTAAGTTTTAAGTTCCCTTCCTCAGATTATGACTTTAGTTCCTGTTCCTGTAGACCAATTTTAAGATCTTTTGATTAGTGTACCGAAATTTTCCCAACGGTGTTGTTTTTGCTTCTAATATGACAATAGGAAATTTTACACGTAGTCAAGTATTAATATACCAGGAAAAAAGATTTAAGTTTTGGGTTAAAGTCATAGTTTTATTAGAATAGAATGAGAATTATAGTGTTATGATTTTAAAATCATACGTCAATGATAATTATAAGATTTAATGATAAGGTATTAGCTTAATAAGATATAGCATAGTATTAAAGTCCAATCACCAGATCATATAAAGATTAAAGTTTAGATTTATGAAACTCATATAAGTCATGGTAAGGAATAAGTTTTGAATTAATTGTTATAGAATTACAGGGCACTATGTTGAATCATAATAGGTTAATGGAATAAATAAAAATTAAGTCATTTAAGTAAACTTATAGATTATAGTACAGTGTTAAGTTGATAATATCAATCGTTAAAAATATTAGGAGTCAGTGAACTTGGATTGAACCTAGAGTTAACTTAGAAAGTTTTTGTATTAATCAGGGTTTAGAACAAAGAGTATAATATGAACGATTTATTGAACATTATGGAAAACACTATGAACAATCTGTATTGAAATTGTGCACCTGTGACCTTAA
>NW_007207772.1:0-716 GCF_000164805.1 Carlito syrichta | reverse complement strand
TAGTGTGAGGAATGAGATTGACAACGGAGGGATACTGCTTAGAAAGGGAGGGCATACCTCATCAACCAAAGACCCTGCATAATTAATGTTTGTGTATCTAACTCTGAATTGTACCCCATATTGCTAAAAGAATTAAAATAAATATATAAATTAAAAAATGAAAGTTCTAAAATCCTGCAACTCACTTTATTTGTTTATTATGTTTATTATTATTTTTTAATTTAAAAATGGTTGCAATTCAGGGTTGGTCCCAGAAATGTTCATTATGCAGGGATTGGTGGTTTAAGAATTTCATAATACTCCAATGATAACTCCATTACCTTTTAATATATTGTAATACATGCTATAATTCTGCCTTCAAAATGGTCAACTACAGTGTTTCTCACATACATACTAAATGTGTTATTCTGTCTAAATTGAAGCTTGTTGAGATTCAAGATCTATATCATTCTTAGAAAACTGAACCTTGAGATTCATTTTACCAGAGGGCTATTCAGAAAGCAGAAACATATATCTTACAAATTTTAGAAAATAAAACACTATGGTAATTTAATACAGCTTTTTCATTCTTGAAATTTGTGTACATTTTCTTAGTGCACTCTGTTTTTTCTGCTTGTTAATTTTGATTAAATGTTACAGATATGTAATCCTTAGAGAAAAGTAATCACATTCCCTTAATATTTTAACCCAATTTTTATGTTTAAAAGAGTATTTCA
>NW_007207771.1:0-658 GCF_000164805.1 Carlito syrichta | reverse complement strand
AAAGGAACGCCCCATGACAGAGGCCACCACATCACGTGTAGCCTGTACCGTGGATGCCACAAAACTCGACTTCAGTATTTGCATTCTAGGGAGCAATGAGGTATTTCTACATGGCCCAGGTTTTGAACTTCTGGGCTCCAGCAATCCCTCACCTCTGCCTCCCAAAAGCCACAGGCTAATTGTCTGGTGATCTACTGTCTTTCGGGAACATAGACCCCAAGGTTGGGGCATCCTTCCAAATAATCTGTCTGTTCACAATGTTCCCAACTCCATACACAAATTAATACAAAGCTCTAGGGAGCATTTACCCGGCATTCCGAGCAACCACAATGTCAGGGATGTGCCACCAGATATGGCTCATTTGAAATGGAGTGTAGAGATGAGGTCTCGCTGACGTGCCTGGGCCAAACTTAGCCCATGGTTTCAGGCCTGCCACTGGCCTCAACCTCCCGAAACACTGTGATAACGAAGTTGGCTGAGCCTGGCCTCGATCCTTCATCGAAAATGAACCAGAAGCCCTGTTACAGTGGCCCATCAATGGAATCCCAGTGTTCTGGGAGGGCGAAGTGGGAGGATGGCTGGAACCCAGGGCCACACAGAGAGAACCCCACTCCTCACCCATTGAAACAGGGTACCTAAGGGTCAGGGTGCCTGTCGT
>NW_007207770.1:0-599 GCF_000164805.1 Carlito syrichta | reverse complement strand
GGTGGATTTTCATACCCAAGAAGAGAAGGAAAAAAGGTATTCACACGTATCTCAAAACTTCTCCTGGGATAAAGTGGTCATAAAATAATCCACTGAATAAGGTAGTATCCTTTTTTTTTTTTTTAAAGCAGGATTGATTGAGAGGACAGAAAAGCTCCCACAGTGGGCCTTTTTTTTTTTTTTTAAGCAGGATTGATTGAGAGGACAGAAAAGCTCCCACAGTGGGAGGGTATCTGAGGGGGTTGCCCACGAGGTAGTGTTTTATTATTATGTTCACAGAGTCCTGTTGGTGGTTGGTTATAGCACAACCAAATAAGATTTTATCAGTTTTTTTAATTTAGAAACTTTTGGACGTTTTTAGTATTATTTAACAGTTTTGGAGCTGTTTTTCTCTCAGGATTTGATTATTGCTTTAGCTACCATCAAAGTCAATTTTCCAGAATTTTCAGTTATCTAAATTTTTATATTAATGAGGAACCCAATTACTTGTTTCTTTGTCAATATCTTTGCTATTTTCGTTTATAAATATTTGGCCCCAAATTGTTTCCTTTGTGTGTATCTGATTTTAAATGCTCGGTGATCAAAAATATCAGATTAAT
>NW_007207769.1:0-646 GCF_000164805.1 Carlito syrichta | reverse complement strand
GATAGAACTTTATTGATTTACGAGATTCACAAATCATAGACAAAAAAGAAATACACTGGAGAAATACTGATAGAAAGATCATTTGAATGCTCAAATTGACTTAAATATTCCCAATCTCAGTGGAAAAGTTACTGCTGCTGGATTTACAACCCATGTAAAATTTCACAGCCGGCTCAGTGGCTCAGCCTATATAATCCCGCTCTTTGGGAGGCCGAGGTGAGTGGATTGCCTGAGCCCGCGGGTTCGAGACTCGCCTAGGCAACTTGGCGAGACCTCATCCCTACAATAAATCAAAAATCATCTGGGGGTGGTAGCGCGCGCCTGTAATTCCACCTACTTGGAAGGCTGAGGCGGAAGGATCGCCGGAGCCCAGCAGGTCGAGGCTGTGGTGGCCGGCAGCAACCACTGCACTCCAGCCTGGGCAACGGAGTGAGACTCCAACTCAAAAAAAAAAAAGAAAAGAAAAGAAAAAAAAATTCACAGAGTAAAAGCGAGGCACTTCCAATAGTAAAATCTTAAGAGAAGAAAAGGTATATATTTACTATAATGCATTTCTTTCTTTTTTTTGTTGGTTTCGGTGGGGATGTTCTTTAAAGAACGTCATAAAGTTATTTATATATTTAAATTAGTAATGTGGGGAGGGGTG
>NW_007207768.1:0-708 GCF_000164805.1 Carlito syrichta | reverse complement strand
AAGTGCTTCTGTTATGAAGTAGAATGTAACTAGCCTCCAGTTTCCAAGTCACAAAATTAGTTGGTTTTCTCTTAAGATATCCTGAAGTTATGAGATACAACCCTAATCTTTCTCTTTCGGTGCCCTTAAACATCTAACTTCTGAAACACATAAACAATCTGCCTAGCATATTTTAAAGATTTTGTTCAAAAACAAAAAAGAAAAATCAATATTTTCTTATTCGCTCTAGAAAATGAAAACATTCTTGTCCTCAGAGGAATGGAACATCTAATTTATTTTACAATGTTTTCTAAATATTACTCTAGAGTAGCTTATATTTATGTGGTATTTGAATATGACCTTTAAAATATCCCTTAAAAGGAAACACCGTTGGAAAAAATGTGTATGTGTGTACTGTTTATGTATGAAGAACAATCCCAAATCCTACAGATCTTTTCTTAATATTAAGGCTATTCTCGGTTCAGGCATGGGTGGCTCATGACTGTAATCCCAACACTTCGGGAGGCTGAGATGGAAGTTTCACTTGCGTCCAGGGGTTCAAGACCAGCTTGGGGAACATAGTGAGACCTCATCTCTGCAAAAGCTAAAAATAAAATTAGACAGCAGGGTAGTACATGGCTATAGTCCCAGCTACTCAGGAGTCTGGGAGTGGAAGAACCATCTGAGCCCAGGAGGTCAAGGCTGTGATGAGCCTTGATTGTGCCACTG
>NW_007207767.1:0-549 GCF_000164805.1 Carlito syrichta | reverse complement strand
TCCTCACAAGATGGTGGAGGATACAGAGCATAGAAGAATCCAGAAACAGAGGAGGGGGATGGGGGACAGAAGGCCAGAAGCTGCAGGAGTGTGCAGGGCCCCTCCAAGGATACATTTACATGGCAGGGCATTCTTCACAGCTGCAGAACTTCCCCTTTCCTCTGTCCCAGTTAGAATTTGCCCCTTGAAGCCTCCTTCCCCATAAAATGGATCTGGATTCTATTCATTCACCAACCTCAGCTCTCAAAAAAGCCATTTTTACTCTGTTCCCTGTTAAATTCCCCCTCCAATTAGGTCATGTCTTCCCAAGGCACCCATCGTTTGTCCCGATTCCCCCTGGAGATTCCCCTACTGAGGCAGGAGTTTCTCACACACCCTCAAGATTCAACCCCTGAAGTTCACCCTCAGAAGTCACCCCATGTTCTACACTCCTGTAGGTTTACAACCCTCAGCATCTCAGACCCCATGAAAATCTTCTCCCCCATCGCAGGGCTTCTTTCCAAATTGAGACCCCTCTCCTCCTTCCAGTGCAGCCCAAAGACTCACCCC
>NW_007207766.1:0-596 GCF_000164805.1 Carlito syrichta | reverse complement strand
CCTACAAACTTCAATATTCTCCTCAATAACTGATATTGATAAAATAAGCATGTATTAAATCTATTAAAACCATAGTATACTTTATTGGTATTACCAATCAACACATCAACATTTATAGAATATTTAAAAACTAAAATATGCATCATTTCCGGTTCACATAGGATAGCCACAAAGATGAACTAAATTCTGGGTCAGAAAATGTACATTTAATATTTTTATAAAAAGAATTATGCAAAATAAGTCCACATAATGCAATCAAATTAATTGGAAATGAACAACAGAAATATATAGCTGAATGATGCCTAAATATTTGAAGAATAAAAAACACACTTCTAAATAACACAAAGGGCAAAAAAGATGCCCCAAAGAAATAAATTTTTAAAACATTGTAAATTAAATGAGAATTAAAATAGAATCAATTTACCCATCCATCTTAGAAAACTAAATAAAGGTTTCCAATTTAGGTTTAAAGCAAGCAAATAAAAAATATAACATAACAAATATCAATAACAATGAAAACAAAAAATCAATACATGTAAAATCTGTGTGTGTGTGTGTGTGTGTGTGTGTGTGTGTGTGTGTGTGTGTGTTTAAGT
>NW_007207765.1:0-633 GCF_000164805.1 Carlito syrichta | reverse complement strand
GTGAGTGGATGCCTGAGCCCGCAGGTTCGAGACCTGCCTGGGCAGGCGAGACCTCATCTCTACAATAAAATAAAAAAAGATTAGCTGGGCGTGGTAGCGCATGGCTGTAATTCTGGCTACTCAGAAGGCTGAGGCAGAAGGATCGCCAGAGCCCAGCAGGTGAGGCTGCGGTGGCCAGGAGCAGCCACTGCACTCCAGTCTGGGTGACAGAGTGAGACTCCAACTCAAAAAAAAGAAAGTGTACATTGGATGTCAAATAAAATAAGGGAGAAAAATTCACACAAAGTATATTATCATGAAATATCAGAGAGCAAGAAAGACAAAATAAATTTTCCATAATGAGAAGAATGTATTTCCAAAGCAACATTGAAAGATATAACTCAAAAATCTCTTACAAAACCTGAGGAGAAATAATATTCAACCTAGAATTCTCTAGTAAGCCATTGTTAGCTATCAAATGTGAGGACAGAATAGTCATTTTCAGACATGGAGACCCAAAGTGCTTGCCTTCCATGCACTCTTTCCCAGAAAACTCTTGGAAGATGTCATCTATTACATGATTGAGTAAACCAAGAAAGAGAAAGATATTAGCCTTGGGAAACACAAGATTAACACAAGTTAACTAAATAAACT
>NW_007207764.1:0-375 GCF_000164805.1 Carlito syrichta | reverse complement strand
TTCACAATTATCAAGAGTACCAGAGTGTTGTTGGAGTCCAGGAATGATTGATTCATAATTTCCACATAACAAATTGCTCTAAAATATGAGGGGTGCTCGAAGCCCTGATCTTGTTTAGCCCTTAGCAAGACGCACTCTAGATTTTCAGTATTGAGGACCCATGTAGCCCAGATTCCTTATTCATCCTTCGAAAGCGTCATGAAATTTCCTGTATATGAGGACTCACATTACCCAGATTACTGTTTCATTCTGAGCAAGACACTGAGATATTTTGTGGTGATGTAGAATTCAAGTTGTTTGAATATCAATTGAAAGACCCCCAGAAGTTTCCTGGGCAATTGGAATCCAAGATTCCTGGTTCCGTTGTACAAGAGA
>NW_007207763.1:0-629 GCF_000164805.1 Carlito syrichta | reverse complement strand
CTTAGTTGGTTTCATTTCTTGGACCCTTGTCTAGCATTGTTAACCACATTCATTAACTGGATGTGTAAAGCCAAAATGCCAGCCTAGTAAAGTTTGAAGTCTGGAACTGTGATAGCTCCTGCTTTGTTTCTTTTGATAAGATTCTTTTGGCTATTCATGATTGTTTATGGTTTCATATGAATTCCTTATTCTAATTTCCAGGTCTGAGAAGAATGATGTTAACTTAATGGTTATTTTATTGAATATGTAGATTGACTAAAGGATAATTTTTACATTAAAAGAGGTAAGTAAAGTCAGGGAAACAAGCACGTCCAATTGTCATTCATGACAGCCTCCGAACTTCGACATCATAATGGGTGGAATCTTGACTAGTGAGCAATCCTTAGGTTTCAAGCACTTGTGCGCATTGCTCTGCCCTATGTGGTAGACATGGTGGATTTCAAACCCAAGAAGTGACGAGAACCATGTGTTCACACCTATCCAAATATTTCTCCAGGAATAAGTGACCATTCAATAATCCTCTAAATGAGGTAGTATTTTTTTTAAATAGTCTTTATTGAGAGGACCGAGCAACTCCCAAACTGGGAGGAGACCTGAGGGGGTTTTCCAAGAAGTAGTCTTTTATTATG
>NW_007207762.1:0-449 GCF_000164805.1 Carlito syrichta | reverse complement strand
AGGAAACACAGTAAGACTCTGTCTTTAAAAAATTGAACAAAAATTAAAAAAAATAAAGATAGCTTAAGTCACTTATGGGATATTATTGAGCAAACAATATTATATGTTGGGGATTAAATAAGAGGAGAGAGATAAAGAAGACAAAGAAATACATATCAAGATATATTATAATCAAATGTCAAAAGTCAATGACTAAGAGAGACTATGAAAAGAAGAAAGAGAAAGCAACTTGTCATATACAATAAAAACTCCAGCTGGTCTCAGTGGCTCAGCCTGTAATCCCACGACTTTAGGAGGCTGAGGTGAGTGGATTGCCTGAGCCCAAGGGTTTGAGACCCGCCTGGGCAGCGAGACCTCATCTCTACAATAAATCAAAAAATCAGCCGTGCATGGTAGCGCATGTCTGTAATTCGGCTACTTGGAAGGCTGAGGCAGAAGGATAGCCGGAG
>NW_007207761.1:0-769 GCF_000164805.1 Carlito syrichta | reverse complement strand
ATAAGAGCTGCAAAAAGCACAGGGGTGCAGGTATCTTTGGTAAAATGATTGAGTTCCTCCAGGTATATTCTGTACAGGGGAAGTTCTGGGTCACATGTTATGTCAATATCTTGTCACTTTACAAATCACCAAACTGTTTTCCAAAGATGTTATTCTACTTTTCAGTCCACATGCAGTGTAGATGCATTTTTTCTTCCAAAATCCTGACCTGCATCTGTTATACTTTGTTTTATTAATGATGGCCAGTCTTACAGGATGTAAGTGGTATTTCAACGAGGTTTCATTTGCATTTATTTGATGATGAGTGTGGCTGAGCAATTTTCATGTGTCTCCTGGCTGCCTGTATCTCTTCTTATGAAAAGTGTCTACTCACGTATTTGCACACTTTTCAAGGGGAATGTTTGCCTGATTTATCTGAGTGTTTGAATTTCTTGTAGATGCTAGATGCAATGCCTCTTTACAGAGATATAGGTGTAGAATCGTTTTGGCCATTGTGTTGGCTGCATCCCCGCTCTTTTGACAGTTTCTTTTGTTTTGCAGAAGTGTATGAATTTGATGAGATCTCACTTGTCTTACTTACTTCTTAAGGCATGGGTATTTTGGGCCCTGAAAAGCAATTAGTTTCTGATTACGGTTTCCCTAATGGTGCCTCCGGCGTTTTCAAAGATTATTATAATTTATTGTTTTACGTTTAGGTCTATGATCCATTTAGAGTTAATGTGTATGGTGATATAGGGGTCCTGTTTCAATCTTGTGCATGTTGTCAGCC
>NW_007207760.1:0-685 GCF_000164805.1 Carlito syrichta | reverse complement strand
TCTTGCTTATATAATTCATCTATTCTTCTCTCCCTCCCTAGCAAAAATTTTATTTTTTTCACAATGTTAACAGTTAGCTTTGCTTGTTTTTGGTTGGAGAAGTTGCCAATGTGTATTGCCATTAAGCAATACATTGCCAACTGGTGGCATTGGGTGTTTTAGGCCAATTTGTTACTTCAGGGTTGTCTGTCAACCAAATTCATAATTCCTGGATGACAAATGAATTGGCAGCCTTTTAAATCCTAAATTAATGACTATTTATTGGTTACCAGTTTTGCAAAAATCTAAGTGTTTGGAGAAGGCTAAAGTGCCTGAAGAGGGCAGTTATGAGAAAAATAAAATTTGAATTTCATTTTTACATAAAATGAAAATAATTATTTTTTAAGACACTAAATTTTCAAAATTTTTTGCTACCTTACTCACACACTGAAAAGTTACTAAGCTACAAAAGTTAGTATTGGCATGAAACTAAGTACAAGAAACGGTCCCTTTGCTTTTAGAATTTCCTTATCCAGTAATGACAAACATAGTACTTCTTAAATTGGAATTTTAAAATTGGAGACGAGCTTTCCCATGATTGGAATGTAACCAAGTACCAACTCTGAGCACTGCAACTTATTAGTTCAGTTTGGTTCGCAAATGGTATATTATTTTCTGATACACCTGTGAAGTTCAGCAGTTAGAA
>NW_007207759.1:0-655 GCF_000164805.1 Carlito syrichta | reverse complement strand
AAAGGAGGAAATAGTTCATGGCTGGTATTTAGAAACCTCTGAGGAAAGTATGTGATCCAGCAATTTTAGGCAGATCTTAAAGTCAGCTGGAAGAAGAAACTGAGAAATGTAAATTGGGTTGTGTTCTAACCCAAATATCAAAGGGCAGGATATATAAGGGTTGCTTAGAACTAAGAGACAACACATAAATAATTAGTACTGTATTGCTGCCAAGTAACATGGGGGAAAAAAGCGGGTGGAGCTGGTTTAAGGAAAAAAAAAACAGGTTTATCTTTGTTACATTTGAGGTATACATTAGAAATGGATATAAAGTAAAGAGATGTTTTTAAAAGGATATGAAAAGAGATATTTGTAAATTGTCAGTTATATAGATACTATTTGAAGCCAAGATGCTGAAAGAGATGTCAAAGTAAGTCTTAGGTGGAAAGCCACAGTGAGAATTAATAGTGAATGAACAACTGGTAAAGGCCATTGAGTTGGGTGCATAATTAAAAATCTGTTAGTATATTTTTGTGTGTATTTTTCTTATGTTATATTTTTATATAATTAAAGACTTTCCATTCCCAACCCAGAATCCAAATATCCATGGACAAGGGTGGAATCGGCAATCGTTGTGCTGAGCATTGCTAGGGGAGGAAAGGACAGAGGAGGGAGG
>NW_007207758.1:0-702 GCF_000164805.1 Carlito syrichta | reverse complement strand
AAAAAAGGACATTCACATTTTGCTTCCTTGTTAAGTTAAAAATCTCAAAGAATCAGAACTCAGAGGCAGAACTTAATGGCAGCTGGACAGGTCCGACTGTGAGAGTCTCTACACAAACAAGTGTCCAAAAAGACTTTCTGCATGAGTAGGTGTGCATTGTTGAGAGAGTGAAAGTTTGGGTTAAAGCACCTGGGGCTCCACTCTGAGGGTGACTACAAGCACCAACTGCCCTGAGATTGGAGTGTGAACATGCAAAATTGTTTGTGGGACTCTCCTGAGAAAAGCCCTCAGAATCCAGCTGATTCTCACCACCTGGTGCCTGGCCCACACCATCACCTGTTATAGTGGATCAGCTGAAGCCCCAGAGTGGATCAGTGTGCAGGGAGCCAGCCCCTGCAGAGAGATTTAGGGGGCCCCTGGGAGGTCTGGTAGCATCAGCAATTATTCTAGAGAAATAAAGGGAAAGAAAGAGAAGGATGATCTGAGTGGTGGACTTGACAGCAGCAAGCCAAGTGAGTCCAGATCTCATCCATCCATCTTCCACAGTAGGCTTGGGGCATCTGACCCAAGTTGTGAGCACATCAGCCTGCACTTAGAGCTAGAGATCAAAGCTGAAAGGATGTTGGACTTACAGGAATGACCTCAGAGTGGGTTTGGTTCCTTATTTTATTTTTTGTCTGTTTGTTTTGCTCACTTTTTGTT
>NW_007207757.1:0-763 GCF_000164805.1 Carlito syrichta | reverse complement strand
CACTTTCACTGTACGCTACAAATTGATAATATACTTATGTTCTGTACTTTATCCACGGTGGGAAGAATCTAGCTCTTTAAAATGCATGGTAGTGTTGACTACCTTTACATTTTTAGGTTGCTAATAACCTTTGAGAAGTAAGTTGTCCAATATAAACATATAAATTATAGTAAAATAAACTTTTTTTCAACCAAACAATCCTTCCCATTCCATGTAAAGGACTAAACTGAAAATGTAAAGGAATAGAATTCTTTATGGCTTTTTGACAAGTCCCTGTTCTCACTTTAGATGTAATGTGCTGTGATTCATATTGAATGATTGATATGAGGACAATGCTGATGTCTCCAGGATGTCAGCAATAGAATTCTTTATGGCTTTTTGACAAGTCCCTGTTCTCACTTTAGATGTAATGTGCTGTGATTCATATTGAATGATTGATATGAGGACAATGCTGATGTCTCCAGGATGTCAGCAAATTTCACAATTAAGAAAACACAATTCAATGGTAGGTTAGTAATAAAAGATTAAATTAACTTAGCATAGAAATATATAATTCAGAGAGAATAAAGAAGGCACATGAGGTTAACTTCAGTTCAGATTATAACTCTCACTAGTTTAACAAAAGCCTTGACTGTCAGAAGAAATAAAACAAGCCATTAAAAGCATAAAGATAGACTATGGCTTTTAAAAAATGTTGGGTAAACACTAGCCAAAAGCACGTTGTTGTTTTTTCTGTACTTTAAGATTATGTAAACTTATCTTG
>NW_007207756.1:0-593 GCF_000164805.1 Carlito syrichta | reverse complement strand
CGAGTATGGAGGGTGGAGGCAGGACTTCTGGTACACGTGATTGCAGTCACAGGACAGATGTACCCAGTGGCCACCTTTGTAACCTCCCATGAACGACAGGGAGAAAGTGCCTTTTACTCTCCCATCCTTGAGGGTGAATCCTCACATGGGTGTCATGGTTAGTGATGGTGTCCCAGGCTCAGGTGGTGGTGATTATCATTATTATGTAAAGTCGGACTCCCACTCTGTTGCCCAGGGAGGAGTACAGGAGCATTCTCATGGTCACCGCAGACTTCAACTGCCGTGCTCAGGTGATCAACTGCCTAAGCTCCCCGAGTGGCTGGAACCACAGGCCTGTGCCACCACAACCAGCTAATCTTTGGATTTATTTTTGAGGACAGAGATAAGGTCTCACCCCGTGGTCCAGGCTAGGGTCAAATCTGCAGACTCAGGCTGTCCACTCACCTAGGCTTCTGAAGAGCCATGATGACAGCCTGAGCCCAGCCTGTTGTGGTGGAGCTAGTTGTTGGTATTATTCTGAGTCAGTGTCCCACTCTGTCACGCAGGCCAGAGCACATGGACCTGCTCTTGGCCACTGCGGTCTCTACCGTCTG
>NW_007207755.1:0-672 GCF_000164805.1 Carlito syrichta | reverse complement strand
TGGACTGTCCCCCGCTCTGAACAACCTGCGCCTGGATCTTTGTGCCTCCACTACCAAACCTTTACATCGCCCGGAAGAGGCAGCTTCCTCTCCCACAGGCCACGGGCTCCCCTCTGGGGACCCTTTGTTCGGTATCTGGGGTCAAGCCCCGAAGAAGAAACCAGAGTTACGTATGAACTCGTGAGCTTGGTAAGGATCCCTCCTCTCAGCCACAAGCATACCCTCTTGCTTTTCTCCCCGACCCGGTTGTCAGTCTTATGAAACTGATACCATCCAGGATCCCCAAGAAGAACAAGGGGAGGGCCCAGGAAGGGCCTGAAAAGGTGATGAAAGTGGAGGCTTGGGTTGAGAAAAAGGAGCGGGAGGTAAAAAAAAAAAAAGAACCTATCCTTGCAAAGAGGAAGTGTCATTGACATCTAGGCCTTAGGCACCCAGGGAGAACTCACTTTCTCTGGGGGCTGTCCTGGGATTTTGGAGGGAAACCTCCCTTGCTCATACTCAAAAAACTTGAGTGAGAAGGCCCAGGTGTCTCCAATGAGCTCCTGGGAAAACATACGGATCTCAATGCACGCAACTCTGCTGGAGATGTCCCACCTCTTGGAATAGATCCAACCATGCTCCCGGGACCCAGCCTCAAGCTTCTCCTTGCCTCTGGAGAAGTCCACCAAGGCA
>NW_007207754.1:0-714 GCF_000164805.1 Carlito syrichta | reverse complement strand
GGCTCCTATGCCAAGCCCCTGGACTGTCCCCCGCTCTGAACAACCTGCGCCTGGATCCTTGTGCCTCCACTACCAAACCTTTACATCGCCCGGAAGAGGCAGCTTCCTCTCCCACAGGCCACGGGCTCCCCTCTGGGGACCCTTTGTTCGGTATCTGGGGTCAAGCCCCGAAGAAGAAACCAGAGTTACGTATGAACTCGTGAGCTCGGTAAGGATCCCTCCTCTCAGCCACAAGCATACCCTCTTGCTTTTCTCCCCGACCAGGTTGTCAGTCTTATGAAACTGATACCATCCAGGATCCCCAAGAAGAACAAGGGGAGGGCCCAGGAAGGACCTGAAAAGGTGATGAAAGTGGAGGCTTGGGTTGAGAAAAAGGAGCGGGAGGTAAAAAAAAAAAAAAGGACCTATCCTTGCAAAGAGGAAGTGTCATTGACATCTAGGCCTTAGGCACCCAGGGAGAACTCACTTTCTCTGGGAACTGTCCTGGGATTCTGCAGGGAAGCCTCCCTTACTCATACTCAAAAAACTTGAGTGAGAAGGCCCAGGTGTCTCCAATGAGCTCCTGGGAAAACATACGGATCTCAATGCACGCAACTCTGCTGGAGATGTCCCACCTCTTGGAATGGATCCAACCATACTCGCGGGACCCAGCCTCAAGCTTCTCCTTGCCTCTGGAGAAGTCCACCAAGGCAGGGCTGGAGTCTCCAGCTTTTT
>NW_007207753.1:0-627 GCF_000164805.1 Carlito syrichta | reverse complement strand
TTTTGACCATTAGTGTAAAAAACAGAAAAGCAAAATCATTCATTTTCCTTTGTTAGCGAAGTGCATGATTCTCTATTGGCTCTTTTGCAATTTTATTTTCTAAATATGTACATCACTATCTTATATAGAAAATGTTTTTATTATTTAATAATAGAATATATATACAATGGAATATTTTCTATGTGAGTAGTAAAGTAAGTATAATAATTGCAGTGAACGCATAATTTTATGTTGTCTCAGCATCCATTTTGAATACACATTTAACATTTTTATACCAGAAGCCAGACTCAGCCATCCTTGACTCAGTATCTAGTTCTACAACAGCTAAATGGCTCAAGCTGGTGACCAGTTATAGAACTTGGAGGCATCTCCCCTGGCTAGTTGAAAGGGCTGTCCAATTTACTGCTCCCTTTACAGGCCCTATTCTGGCATTTGCCCCTACATTTAGAGTGACCCACACCCTTCTCTTTCCATGGACTCCCTCTCTCTCTCTGCCTGACTGAATTTCTGCTTCCAGAGAGCCTGGGATGAAGGACTGTCCTTCCTGACTCATCAAATCCTCCTTGTCCAGGATCTGTAAGTACAAATCCCTGAACTTTTCTATTGTGACAGCATATTGAATTTGTG
>NW_007207752.1:0-547 GCF_000164805.1 Carlito syrichta | reverse complement strand
AAAAGCCTCACTCCATTTCACCAATGGGATGGTTTCCTAGTGGAGGACTCAACTATTTCATCTTATGATGTGATGCTATTATGAAATATTAATCTATGGTCTTTTGCCTACTCACTTTGCCTTTCATCTTCTCCAGGAATGATGGCATTAGAAAATAAAAACATCATATTCCTGACATTTTGCTCAAAAGATGCAAAATAGAAAATATTTGGAAGAAATCTTATCTGGTTAAAAGTTATCTGGTGAAATAGGAGGCTGATTCCAGTGGGTCTCTGATGCCCACAAGACAACAGACTGCCCAGATAATTTGGAGAATTGAGGGATCAGAAAGAAGACTTTTCCTTCCTACCTTCTGAAACTTTGGGAGTTGTCACCCTTGCTGAGATTCTCCATTGCCCTGCAGTGTGAAGGTGAGAGGAAAGAGAGTTGGGTGGTTTGCCAAAGAAAAAGGAATTGGGGTACCCCAGAGTGGTTCATCTCCCTGATAAGGTTGCAGAAGTTAAAGGAGGGAGAAAGAATGTGTACGTGAGCAAGGGATCTGGAGAGT
>NW_007207751.1:0-665 GCF_000164805.1 Carlito syrichta | reverse complement strand
AACTGCAATGAGCACAAAGTATCTTTCAATATGCATGGCATATATTAATAAAATAGCATTTGTATTTTTCCTTGCACTTCAAGATTCTACCCTAGTGAAAAGAAAGATCTTAGCTGTAAAAAAAAATTTACGAGGACTCATCTTATTCCCTAACCCACGATGACCCTGGAGCTCAGGAAATTCTTTTCCTTATTTTCACCAAAGCTTTCCTACACATCTTTTAGTTTCAGCTTGAATATAACAGGAAGACCCCCTCTCACCTCACAGTGTGGTGTAGGTTAGTTAATCTATTTTATTGCCACAATTTATTGTGACTTTGGTGACACTAATCCCAGTTGTGCTTGTTTTTATTTTCTTTTGACAGCCATCTCCCTTACAAATCTAAAAGGTATATGAGGTTTTTGTTGAGGCTTTTCATAGAGTAGATGCCCAATAAGTTTTTAATGGCTAAATTTAAAAGATAATGTATTTTAAAGACAAAAATGTCTTTATTTTCACTAGGGTAGTTATCAACTTTATAAAAAAGTGTTAATATAATTGAATGTTACTGTATTAATCGCGTATTTTCTGATTTAGAGGAGATCATACTCAGTGCTCTATCACAGAAACAAAGAAAAGAGTACCAGATATCCTCACTCAAAAGCAGACCTAGAACAATTATAAGA
>NW_007207750.1:0-735 GCF_000164805.1 Carlito syrichta | reverse complement strand
CAGCCAACAGATATATGAAAAATGCTCAGTCTTACTACTTATCAAAGAACTGCAAATCAAAACCTCATTGAGAAACCACCTAAATCCAATCAGGATGGCAATTATTTATAACTCAAAGCAACAGATGCTGGAGAGGATGTGGGGAAAAGAGAATACTTCTGTACTGTTGGTGAGACTGAAAACTAATCCAACCTCTGTGGAAAATAATGTGGCAATTTCTAAAAGATCTAAAAATTCACATGTCATATGACTCGGCAATCCCCCTCTGAAAATATACCTGGAGGAACTCAAATCACCCTTTACAAAGATACCTGCACATGCATGCTTATTTCAGCATTATTCACAATAGTAAAAACATGAAATCAACCATGCTGCCCATCAAAATTGAACTGGATAAAAGTTTTGTGGCACATATGCATGATGGAAAATTATGCAGCCATAAAGAAGGGGAAAAAATCATGGACTTCACAGCAACTTTGATAAATTTAGAGTCTATCATGCTCAGTGACCTAACACAGAAACAAAGACGAGTACCACATGTTCTGACTCATAAGCAGATGCTGAATATTTATCATAATACTATAATAATGGGGTTGGCAGTAGTGGGACACTGCCTGGGGAGGGAGGAGGGAGGGCATAAAACATCAATAAAGGTGCCTGATCCCAAACCAGGCGAAGTGGGGACCAGACGAGAACCAAGCTTTACCTATATGATGATCACTTATGTACCTAATC
>NW_007207749.1:0-489 GCF_000164805.1 Carlito syrichta | reverse complement strand
TAAGCCAAAAATGATAGTTTTAGTCCAAAGTCCTGAATTACAGTCCTTGAAATGTCTCAAGAAAGTTTCCAAGTGCACATTTCTCCATGTATCAGGAGTTTTCTTTCTGGGGCTTCTATGACCGTCAAAGCTTCATAATCGCCTCTCTTGTCCAGGTGTCTTCGTTATTTTTCTCTTATCCTGCAGTGTTTATTTCTAAAGAAAACTCAAAAGAAGCTTTTAGTGATGTTTCCCAGGCCCCCAAGGTTGCTTTCTGTCTTTAGTTAATTTATCATAAAAGTATCCAATTAGTATATTATGAATTCAGTGAAAACCCACTCTATAAGCGTTAACTTAGAATTTTACCTATTGAATTAAGTAAAAAGCTTAACGATTAATCTTCATCCTAAATCTGTGAAAACAGTGTTATAAATCACCTACATAACTCCTAGATAAATGTTAGAACTTATAATGAATTCATAATGAACTTAGTATAAACTTGTGCTTCTA
>NW_007207748.1:0-519 GCF_000164805.1 Carlito syrichta | reverse complement strand
AATCAGAACAGTCCTTTTATATTTTGGGTTGTTTAAACTCACGAATAAAAGCCATGGTAACAGATAGCCCCTCTTATCTTCCCAGAACGGCAAATGACTGAGAGAATAGGTTTCTTAAATTATTGATGCCTGGGGACTCTGACCCTAAATTAGCAACCAGGGCTCTGGAGGAACGCCTGAGTCCCTCAGATCGAGGACTCAGGGGCCAGATCATGCTGCTGTGCCCCATCCTGGCTGACGGAGACTCTAGTGACAAAAAAGACATTTCCCACGTGCGTCAAGATGGGCATCCATGTCTCCCCATTGAAAGGTTCGCATGAGCAGAGGATGATAGAGTGATTGGGAGAGGTACGGGACCTCACCCTGCCTGATGGTGGCAGACAGGGTGACAGTAAGCTGGACTGCCCTCGTCATACCCATATCACTTTGATTGCTATGTGCCCAATGGCTGCCCTAGTTCAGGTATGTCTTTTCCATGAGCTCACATGTGCCTTTGCCATGGGTCACGAGTGTGGAGGG
>NW_007207747.1:0-454 GCF_000164805.1 Carlito syrichta | reverse complement strand
CAGAGTTTCGAAGAAGGAAGTATCTAAAGAGAGAAAAAAATATTCAGCAATATACACAGCCCCTTGCCAAGGAAGAAAAAGAATCAGGGTTATAGCAGTCCTCAGTCCTTAAAATCAACAAGTCATCTGCTGTGGGCTAAAGAACATCAGGGTTTAGAAGCTGGAACATAGGTAAGAGCAGTCCTCATATGAAGAATCTATATGATCTCTAGCTAAGTAGAACTAAGAAACTTCTTTTACACGGCTCCTCCATCACAATATCTACATGACATCTTGCTAATGGCAAAACAAGAATCAGGGTTTCCAAACAGGATTCTGGGGAAAGGGTGTCCTCATATACTGGACATTACACGGCTCCTCAATAAAGAAGAATAAGGAATCTGTGATTCACCAGTCCAAAATACGAAAAATTCTCAGGGCGTCTGGCTGCGGTATAAACAAAAATCAAGACTTC
>NW_007207746.1:0-683 GCF_000164805.1 Carlito syrichta | reverse complement strand
AAATTACTAACTGCTACAGATATCTGTTGTTTCTTTCTGTCCCAAATCAATTCCTTTTTCTCTGTAATGGCATCCTGATTTTCCTTGAAGAGTCAACCTTCCCTATATGGTAGTATAGCAGTTTCAAATGTATGTGTCCTGGACTTAGATATAGTTACTGGGTTTTACTCACAAATGGATATCTGCCTTCAGACAGTTCAATGACAACCAATCATATACTTCGTGCACCAAATGGAGAATAGGTTACACTTTCCTTTGAATTTGCTCTACTGATCAAATGTATGCTTGAAGCTGCTTATGGTCACGTTTGTGAACCTATAGGGAAACTGAGAATAAAATAATCATTTTAAAAAAAGAGTCAAGGAAAAAAAAGATACGGCAGTTTCCTGAGGGCCTAATCTGAATTCTTGGATTCAACAATGCCTATAGTGAGTCCTCATTCTATTTATATGGCAGTAAGTTCAAATTTTTCTATATACAAAATTTGAAATCAGTTTTCAACACATGAGAGCTGTAAGAATTCTAGTATACATAGTAATTCTCATAACAGGGTTTGTTAAATATTCTATCCATTGTCCAGAAACTGCTGCCTGTCTTATCTTAAAATAATTTCTTATTAATAGTGTCTTTCCCTAAGGTGTGGTTTAATTCTGTTTTTCCATCTATATAAATTTAAACATATT
>NW_007207745.1:0-780 GCF_000164805.1 Carlito syrichta | reverse complement strand
CCGCGAATGACACTGATCTGATGGGTTGTAGCTGCAGTGTCCCTGTGCTGAATGTTTGCATATTTCACATATTTCATCTGCATGATACAGGACAGCGTGCAGTTGTCAATCATCTGATGTTTAGTCATGCAACCTTGGACTTAAAAAATAAAAATAAAAATGGCAAATTACAGCCTAAACTTAATTCAGATTAGATTTTGCTGCAGTTGTGTTCTTAGGCAAATTTACACTCCAAATGCAAATTCAGAACATTTGGGGTTTTAAAATTGCTAAAAAGGAATTGTAGAACTGTGCTCCAAATTCTATCACTTATAATCAGCAAGGCAGCTTACAGAAGGGACATTCTTTCAGAGAATTCAAGGAATATATAATTAATCCTCTTTCTATACGATGAAGAGATTTTTTAATAGGAATACTAGAAAAAATGGAGAATGAAACTCTGGACAATCATTTATTTCCGATGCTTACTGGGTTTTATAGACTTCCTGGAAAATAAAAGCCAAAGGAGAACAAGTAAAGACTTTAAATAATTATTTTTTAAAATAGTAGGACAAAACTTTCCTAAGCCTAGGGAAAAGTGCATATACAGGTACAGGACAGATATAGGTCTCCATAAAGATTCAACCTAAACAAGACTACTCTATGATATATTAAAATCAAGTTGTCAAATATCAAGCACATAGAGAAGATTCAGAAAGCAACAAGAGAAAACAAGTCAATAACATACAAGGGAATTCCAATAGTGCTAGGAAAGATTTCTCAGCAGAAACTTACTGGACG
>NW_007207744.1:0-752 GCF_000164805.1 Carlito syrichta | reverse complement strand
AAATTCATAAGATATAATCTAGGGTTAAGTTTAGCATAGTGTTAAGTTTAATCATTAAGTGAATCATTAAATAAAAAGAATTATTAAGCTTATATATGATTAGAAAAATTTATATAATTCATTGTGTGGTTTTATGATTAAAATTAGTTTTAGAACAATTAATAGTAGGTTAAATTTTAAGAAATATCATAATAGATTGTTTTGTTAAATCATAGAAAGTTAATAGAAAATATTACATTAAGTAAAAATAAGGATATTTTATGAAACATAGATTATTCATTAAATATTATAGGAAACAGTTTGTAAAAGTATTGTTAAAATCATGCACTTGTTATTTAGATGTAAGTTTTGTGAAGTATGATATACATCACGGAATTTTGATTGTTAATTGTTACCTTGAGCAAAAATCTTTTTTGAAGTACGTTATGCATCATGAGATCTGCAAGCCCCCATCAGGTATTTGTCATATTGCTGGAGGTTATAGAAAATGGTATAAAGGCTGGAAAAGGTTTGAATAAAATCAGAACAATCTTGGCCAGACCTGACCCAGAAGAACTGCCTCTGAGTTATTTCTTCTTCACCGTTCCTGATTCTCTGATTCAGGCCCAACTCCCCTCGGTCGGAGCTGGTCTCTGACACCCAAGATGTGAAGAAAACCATGTGTTCGCACCTTTCATAAAAACTTCTCCAGGAATAAGTGACCATTCAAGAATCCACTAAATGAGGTAGTCTTTTTTTAAAAAGCAGTATTT
>NW_007207743.1:0-631 GCF_000164805.1 Carlito syrichta | reverse complement strand
CAATTTTCCAGAATTTTCAATTATCTAAATTTTTGTACTAATGCAGAGTCCAAAATACGTACTACATTGTAAATCTCCATGTTAATTTTGTTTATATATATGGTTCCCCAAATTCTCTTTTTTCTGTGTGCCTTATTTTAAATGCTTGGTGATTAAAAGTATCAGATTAATCAGAAACTTTGTTGCAGAGTACAGCATTATGTCTTAGTTAGAGAAAATACTAGGGGATTCAATGGAAATTCTCTTTTAAAAGTATACATTGTGTTAAAATATAAAGAGAACATGATTTTATATTTCCTTCAAATATATAAGGGAAACATTTCTCTAAGGATTGCACATCTGTAATATTTAATCAAAATTACAAGCAGAAAATACAGAGTGCACGAAGAAAATGTACACAAAATTTAAGAATGGAAAAAGCTGTATTAAATTACGATACTGTTTTATTTTCTAAAATTTTTAAGATTTATTAAGGGAATTGGAGTCTTGTTTGCTGAGGTACGGAGCTTCTCCTGCAGGCAGAGATGGCGATGGAGCAACCTGGTCTATGAAACCCTCTGAAAAGGAAAACTGCAGTGGGTCTCTGACTCTCTGCCTGGGGTCTGCAGACCCCAACATCACAGCCTGCTCT
>NW_007207742.1:0-603 GCF_000164805.1 Carlito syrichta | reverse complement strand
CCCAACATCACAGCCTGCTCTTTGTTCGGAGCTAGGCTGTTGCCAACACTGGGACATCATAGTGGTCTGGACAGCCACTGCAATGCAGACACATCAACCGCTGCTGCCACCACCACAGACTCTGTGGAGGCCATAGCACATCGCACCACCTGGGCTGGAGGAAATCCACGACTTAAGTCCTTGAAGCCCCTGGAGGCCATACCTGCTGGGATCGATGCCACCTCTCCTGCGACCAAGATGTCCTGCCTGCTGTGGGTCACCTCACGTGTGCCCTGAGGCAGGCTTTCATCTTCATCCCCAGCCTCTGTCCGGTTCCTGTCGGGCCCCACACTGTCTGGGGCGAGTAGCTGAGATAGCACCACCTGCTGGCAATTCAATGTAACAACACCAAAATGGGAGAAAAAAGCTTGAAAAACAGACACAGACCAGAGTGGTGAATGGAGGATGATCTGACCTGTCCCTCAGAGCAGACCAGGGGCAACTGACCCTAACTCCAAACTAATTTACCAGCTTGAAAAGAAAGCTAGAAATCAGAGCTGAAAGGACATTGGACTTAATTGAAACTTCTCAGAGTGTGTTTTACTGGTTCTGTTGGTTTAATGG
>NW_007207741.1:0-706 GCF_000164805.1 Carlito syrichta | reverse complement strand
GAATGTTTTATTCTGCTAAATTGAAGCTTGTGAGATTCCAGATCTATATCATTCTTAGAAAACTGAACCTTGACATTCAGTGTGCGTAAGTGCTATTTAAATGGCAGAATGCATGATAAATCTTTAAAAATTTAGAAAATATAACAGTATCATAATTTAATACAGCTTTTTTCATTCTTAATATTTGTGTAAATTTTTGTGGTGCACTCTGTATTTTCTGCATGTTAATTTTGATTAAATGTTACAGATATGCAATCCTCAGAGAAAAGTAATCACATTCCCTTTATATTTTAACCCAATTTTTATTTTAAAAGAGTATTTCCATTGAATCCCCTAGTATTTTTTCTACCTAAAACATAATGCTGTACTCTGCAAAAAAGTATCCGATTAATATTTTACATTTAGTCACCAGCCATTTAAAAAGAGGCACACAGAAAAAAGAGAATTTGGGGTCCAATATGAATCAACCAAAATAACATTGAGATTTACGAAGTAGTAAGTATTTGGGTTTTGCATTAGTTTAAAAATTTAGATAATTGAAAATTCTGGAAAATTGATTAGGATCTTAGCAAAAGCAATGTTCAAATCCTGTAGGAAAAGCTTCTTAAATGCTGTTACGCAATAATAAAAACTTGCAAAAGGTTCTGAACTAAAGAAAGTGCCAAAATATTATTTGTTTGTGCTATAACCAAGCGCGAACAGGACG
>NW_007207740.1:0-765 GCF_000164805.1 Carlito syrichta | reverse complement strand
AGTTGCAGTTATTTCCTCACCATTTAAAGGTGAGAAAACAGAGGGAGCAGAGATGTGAAGTAACTTGCACAGGTCTCCTCGCTTGTCAGTGACAGACAAACACAGTCATCTGTTATCTGAGAAGTGTTTTATTGTAAGAGAAGATCAACATATGATTGTAAATTTGCAAATAACTTCAAAGCACGAAATTATTGTTACTATAAGAGCATCATATATGGGAACTCAGCAGAATGCCTAGGGTTTTGTGTGCCTAAGCCTTTTTCTTGTGGCCGATCACTCCCATGGCACTTTGATAGGTGTGCTAGATCATACCCAAAGTCTTCTCTTGAAGCAAGCATGTGTGCTTGTTTGAAAGAAGACTCACAACCTCTAGATGCTTGCTACATAGTCTGCAAACATGAAGGCTTGTAAAAAAAAGTTGAAAACTCACATTTCTCCTAGGAGAAGTTCATCTGTCTTTCTACACAAGATGGGCTACAGAAGATCCTTCTGGTTGGACCGAACTTATTCTCAGCAAGCAGCTTTGAATCTGTGGAAACTCTTTAGTAGAGTATTTTGAGTTGGCATCTCAAAGTGATGCTGCATAAAACAAGAAAAGGTGATTTTTATTCAAATGTTCCTATGGATGCTGTATATCTACCTCTATAGTGATACTATGGATTCTGTGTTGCTAAACTTCAGGCAGACTTGCATCACAGTGACTTAACAGTTTAACTTTGACTGCAAAGGCCATTGAGAGAATTGACTACTATAATTTTCAATTAT
>NW_007207739.1:0-750 GCF_000164805.1 Carlito syrichta | reverse complement strand
CTGTATCCTGCACCTTTGGGAGACTGAGGTGAGTGGATTGCCTGAGCCTGCGGGTTGGAGACTTGCCTGGGCAGGCGAGACCTCATCTCTACACTAAAATGAAAAAATTAGCAGGGCATGGTAGTGCATGCCTGTAATTCCGGGTACTCGGAAGGCTGAGGCGGAAGTATCGCCAGAGCCAAGCAAATCAAGGTTGCGGTGGCCACTGCACTCCGATCTGGGTGACAGAGTGAGACTCCTACTCAAAAAAAAAATAATAAAAATAAGAAAAATAAAAAAATAAAAAATCACAAAAGATACAGAAGGCCACTAAATAATGATAAAAGGCTCAATCCATCAACAAGAAATATCTACCCTAAACATATATGCACCCAACATAGGTGCACCAACATTCATAAAGCAACTTCTAGGAAAACTAAAGAAAGATATTGACTCTAACACCATCATAACGGGGGACTTTAATAACCCTCTCACAACCCTAGACAGATCATCAAGACAAAAAATGAGCAAGGAGATTGGAACGTCAATGTGACTTTGGACCAAATGGACTTAATTGATACCTACAGAACACTCCATCCAAAGACTAGAGAATACACATTCTACTCATCACCGCATGGAACGTATTCTAAGATCAACCACATAATTGGCCATAAATCAAGCATACCCAAATTTAAAAGGTCCGAAACTCTACCATGAACCTTCTCAGACCACAGTGAAATAAAATGAACATTGACACCAACAAGGTCCCCC
>NW_007207738.1:0-650 GCF_000164805.1 Carlito syrichta | reverse complement strand
TTATTCTTATTTTGCTTATATGAATCCTAATCTAATAATACTTGACTACTCGTATCTTCTATATTTATTTTCTATTTAATTATATTTTATGTAATTACTTTTAATTATCGTATTTCATCTATATAAATATTTTATATTTAACCACTATTATATTTAATTATTTTAATCATTATTTTTATCTATTTAATTACTTTATTTTATACTATTGCATTTATATTACTAAACCATTTTAAACTTATAAATTTATATCTACTATATCTATACTTTCTTAAATTATGTTTAAAAGCAGCTGCCTTCAGGATCAACTTGTCTCAGATCTCACAAACTTCCTACTCCATCTTACCCGTCTAAGGTGTTATTTTAGTATAGGGTATGTTACCCCTTAAAAATAAAGAATGGGCAAGTTTTTTATTTTCCTTATCACAATGGTTTTACTTTTCATAGAAACAGAGGTAACTAGCGTCTCTAATGGCTGTGCTTTTGCTGTTGTTCCTTTATTATGTCTGAAGCTTTAGTTTTACTAATACATCATCGCCTATTATTTGTTAATGCTTCACCAGAAAGGGGTACTTTCTGTCTTATGCACGCACACCTAATGATCAAAGAGGACCATCAACAGGATCCATGGGGCGTTGCCTCCACCACGGCCG
>NW_007207737.1:0-592 GCF_000164805.1 Carlito syrichta | reverse complement strand
CCGGCGGGTCTCGAACCCGCGTGCTCAAGCAATCCACTCACCTCAGCCTCCCAAAGGCACAGGATTACAGGCTGAGCCACCGAGTCAGGCTGCTTTTTCCATTCTTAAAATTTGTGTACATTTCCTTGGTGCACTCTGTATTTTCTGCTTGCTAATTTTGATTAAATGTTACAGATGTGCAATTCTTAGAGAAAAGTTTCCCTTATATATTTGAAGGAAATATAAAATCAAATTCCCTTTATATTTTAGTCCAGTTTATATTTTTAAAGGAATATTTCCATTGAATCCCCTAGTATTTTCTCTACCTAAGACATAATGCTGTACTCTGTAACAAAGTGTCCGATTATTCTGATACTTTTAATCACCAAGGATTTACAATGAGGCACACACAAAAAAGAGAATTTGGAGTCCAATATATAATAAAAAATATAATGGAGATGTACAAAGAGTAAGTATTTGGGATCTGCATTAGTATAAAAATTTAGATAATTGAAAATTCTGGAAAAGTGATTATGATCTTAGCAAAAGAAATATTCAAATCCTGTGAAAAAACTGCTCAAAGACTATTACACAATACTCAAAACATGCAAAA
>NW_007207736.1:0-726 GCF_000164805.1 Carlito syrichta | reverse complement strand
TTCACGGTGTATGTGGTATTTCAAAGTGGTGTCATTTGCATTTCTTTGATGATGAGTGAGCATGAGCGATTTCCCTGTGTCTGGTGGCTGCCCGTATCTCTTGTTATGAAAAGTGTCCAATCACGTATTTTGCCCACTTTTCAGAGAATGTTTGTCTGTTTTTTCTGAGTGTCTGAGTTTCTTGTAGATCCAAGATGTTATGCCTTTTTACAGATAATTAGGTCAAGAATCGTTTTTCCCATTCTGTTGGCTGTATCCCAGCTCTTCTCATGGTTTCTTTTGTTTTTCAGAAGTATATTAATTTGATAAGATTCCACTTGTCGAACTTAATTCTGAAGGCATGGGTATTTAGGGCTCTGAAGACTAATTTGTTTCTGGATCCAGTTTCCCTAATGGAGTCTCCTGCGTTTTCTAAGGTTATTTTAATTTGGAGTTTTATGTTTAGGTCTTTGATCCATTTAGAGTTAATGTGTATGGTGATAGATAGGTGTCCTGTTTCAATCTTGTGAATGTTGTCAGATTTTTCCCAGCACTATTTACTGAATATGTTCTCCAATACCCAATGCTTCTTGGAGGTTTTTTCAAAGATGAGTTGTTTGAGAATTTGAGGTTTTCATTCTCTCTCCTGATCCATTGCCTTATGGACCAGTCTTGTACCAACACCAGGCTGTGTTGATTACTGTAAATGTATAGTAAGTTTGAAGTCTGGACCTGCAATAGCTCCTG
>NW_007207735.1:0-680 GCF_000164805.1 Carlito syrichta | reverse complement strand
AGGCTGTTTACACAATACTAAAAAAATTCAAAAAGTTTCTAAACTAAAGGAAGTGCTAATATATTATTTAGTTGTGCTATTACCAAGCTCCAACAGGACTCCATGAACATAATAATAAGATACTACCTCTTGGGCAACACCCTCATGTCGTCTCCCAGTTTGGGAGTTTCTCGGTCCTCACAATAAAAACTGCTTTATAAAGAACAAATAAAGAAGACTACCTCGTTTACAGGATTCTTGAATGGTCACTTATCCCTGGAGAAATTTTTGGACAGGTGTCAACACATGGTTCTCTTCACTTCTTGGGAATGAAATCTACCATGTCTACCGCATTTGGCAGAGAATTGTACACAAGTGCTTGAAGCCTAAGGATGGTTCAGTAATAAAGGTCACTCCCATTATGATGTCAAAGTTCTGAGGCTGGTGTCATCATTGACAATTTCACATGCTTGTTTCCCTGAATTTACTTACCTCTTTAACGTAAAAATGAGCCTTTTCGTCAATCTACAGATTCAATGAAATAACGATTAAGTTAACATCATTTCTTCTCAGACCTGGAGATTACAGTAAAGGATTTCATATGGCCGGGCTCATTGCCTCAGCCTGTAATCTCGCACCTTTGGGTGGGTGAGGTGAGTGGATTGCCTGAGCCAGCATGTTCGATACCCACCTGGGCAGCA
>NW_007207734.1:0-744 GCF_000164805.1 Carlito syrichta | reverse complement strand
CAGTGCAGAGACAAAGAGAGATAGAGTCAGAGAGAACAGTAGAGACAGAGAGCTAGACAGAGAGAGACAGTGACAGAGACAGGGACAGAGAGAGACAGTTACAGAGAAAGACAGAGAGACAAAGAGAGAGAGGGACAGAGACAGATAGAGACAGAGATAGGGAGAGGGACAGAAAGACAGAGATAGAGAGAAAAAGAGGCAATTAGAGACTGAGACAGATACAGAGTAAGAGAGACAGAGAGAAACACACAGAGACAGAGACAGAGACAAAGAGAGACAGAAACAGAGACAGAGAGAAGATGGATGAATGCAATATATTTTCTCTGAGGGGTCATGCCAGCAGCCAAAACACTTTCTCCTGAGTGAGATATCCCACCTGAAGATGCTTTCATTTCATGAAGGGAAGCTTCTATTAAAACACAAAAGGGGACACTCATTTTCCCAAAGCATCTCCCAGGAAGTGGGCTAGGCCCTGCATCTTCATCAACTCATTCAGATGGGCTATGGGGTCCACATTGGGCTGCCCAGTGCCACTTCTTAGAGAGGGCAGATGGAGGGGACAAGGAGGCCAAGGCCAGGCATGAAGGGGACTTGAGACCAAGGTCAGACATGGAGGGGCACACGGGCTGAGGCCAGACATGGAGGGGACGTGGAGGCCAAGGTCAGACAGGAATGGGACAAGAGGGCCGAGGTCAGACATGGAGGTGGAGACAGAGGCTGAGGCCAGACATAGCCAAGGAGAGG
>NW_007207733.1:0-774 GCF_000164805.1 Carlito syrichta | reverse complement strand
GACATGATGTACAGCACACAGGAGGATGCGTGTAGGTTCTCTGCAAAATACTACTCAATTTTTATATGAGGGGCTTGAGCATCTCTGCAGGTTTGGGTATCCAAAGAGGGTCCTGGAACCATCTCCCATAGGATCCGAGGAAGGCTACAGTGCTGAGTAGCTATTGGTCTCTAATTGATTGGTCGGACCATCGTGTATCTGGTTTTCAGCTGTAATAGTGATCATTTGAGTTAATCATGAACAGAATTTAAATACTTATAAAATCCTTAGAGAGATTGTGTTTCACTTTATTAGGATACTGCAGTACTTGGGTGTTTATTTATTTATTTATTTTTGAGTTGAACTCTCACTCTGTCACCCAGACTGGAGTGCAGTGTCTGCTCCCGGCCACTGCAGCCTCAACCTGCTGGGTTCCGGGAATCCTTCCGCCTCAGCCTTCCAAGTAGCCCGAATTACAGGCATGCGCTACCACGCCTGGCTGATTTTTTGATTTATTGTAGAGATGAGGTCTCACTGCCCAGGCAGGTCTCAAACCCGTGGGCTCAGGCAATCCACTCACCTCCGCCTCCCAAAGGCGCGGGATTACAGGCTGAGCCACCGAGCCGGCTTGGGTGTTGTTAATTAGCAGGCCTAGAGGTTATTTGGATATCATTTACCGGTTAGCAGGACCTACAACTTGCGCCCTCAGTATAAGTAACTGGTGCGTCCCTAAGCTGTGTGTTTCTTCCAAGGCTTGGAAGGAGGTGTACTCCTTACCTCAGGTCTCTCTAACTT
>NW_007207732.1:0-836 GCF_000164805.1 Carlito syrichta | reverse complement strand
CAAGTAGCCGGAATTACAAGCATGTGCTACCATGCCTGGCTGATTTTTTTATTTATTGTAGAGATGAGGTCTTGCTGCCCAGGCGGGTCTCGAACACAAGGGCTCAGGCAATCCACTCACCTCAGCCTCCCAAAGGCGCGGGATTACAGGCTGAGCCACCGAGCCCAGTTTGCCCATATATCTTCTTTTGAGAAGTGTCTATTCATGTCTTTTGTCTTTTTGAAAGGGGCTGTTTGTTTCCTTCACCCCATCTGAGTTCCTTGTAGATCCTAGATGTTAGGCCTTTGTCAGATATACGGTCGGCAAATATTTTTTTCTCATTCTCTGGGCTGTCTCCTTGCTCTCTTGATGGCTTCTTTTGCTTTGCAGAAGCTCATCAGTTTGATGAGGTCCCACTTATCTATCTTATTTCTTGAGATATTTGCCTTTAGTGTTCTGAATAGGAATTGGTTGCCAGTTCCAATTTCCATAAGTCTGTCTCCTGCGTTTTCTAAGATTCTTATAGTTTGAGGTTTTACGTTTAGGTCTTTGATCCATTTAGAGTTAATTTTTGTGTATGGTGATGTAGGGATCCTGTTTCAATCTTCTGCATGTGGTCAGACAGTTTTCCCAGTACCATTTACCCAGTGGTTGTTGTTGGAGTTTTTATCAAAGATGAGTTGGTAAAGGAATTGAGGCTTTGCTTCCAGAATCTCTATCCTGGTCCATTGGTCTATGTACCTTATCTTGTACCAATACCAGGCTGTTTTGATTACTGTAACCTTATAGTAAAATTTGAAGTCTGGAAGTGTGATACCTCCTGCTTTGTTTCTTTTGCTAAAAATTGTTTTGGCTAT
>NW_007207731.1:0-768 GCF_000164805.1 Carlito syrichta | reverse complement strand
TAGCATCCAGAACTATCACAATGACTGTCAGCATTCCCCATCCTGGTTTCCTCCCTGCCCATCGTTCCTGCTACAGTGCCAACCCGACGGGGCCTCACCACCCTCTACTAGAGCAAGTCTGCACCTGGGCTGCACATTAAAGTCACAAAAAGAGGTTTCACAACAGGGGCCTGGTTCCCATTCCCAGAAGCTGATTTAGTTATCCTAGGACATGGTCAGGCATCCAGATTTTTTAAAGCCCTGGGAGACTGTAACAGACAACCTGGACTGTGAGCATCACACGACTGAAGAGTAGTTACAGGTGACTTCGGCCTCATCCAAGTCAGTGAATGTTTCTCACTGTCTCTACTTTCAGCTGCAGTGGTGGGTAGAAGTCACCATACAGGAGCAGTAATTTTTCTTTTCTCACAAATAATTCCATAATCTTGGCAAAAGGGAAAAGGAGCAGAAAAATCTGTGTGCAGATAAGAGCTCTTAGAATACAAAAGTGAGTTATGATAGCTAAGATGTGAAAAATTTACAGGAAATGAAAAACTGGAGGAGAAAGTATGTGTTAGGGAAATATTGATGGGAAAAGAATTAGGAGAAATCACGGTATGCGAAATTGGCCGACATACAAATATCTTTCCACTGTGGTCCAGTTTGAATTGGGTCTATGCATTAGAATGTAAACCCACTTAATAGACAAATTAAGAAAATATCTCTAAACGGTATTAGTCTTAAAATTAACATATGTTGGGAGGTGGTATGTATTACAGAAAATCTGGG
>NW_007207730.1:0-772 GCF_000164805.1 Carlito syrichta | reverse complement strand
CACCACCCTCTACTAGAGCAAGTCTGCACCTGGGCTGCACATTAAAGTCACAAAAAGAGGTTTCACAACAGGGGCCTGGTTCCCTTTCCCAGAAGCTGATTTAGTTATCCTAGGACATGGTCAGGCATCCAGATTTTTTAAAGCCCTGGGAGACTGTAACAGACAACCTGGACTGTGAGCATCACACGACTGAAGAGTAGTTACAGGTGACTTCGGCCTCATCCAAGTCAGTGAATGTTTCTCACTGTCTCTACTTTCAGCTGCAGTGGTGGGTAGAAGTCACCATACAGGAGCAGTAATTTTTCTTTTCTCACAAATAATTCCATAATCTTGGCAAAAGGGAAAAGGAGCAGAAAAATCTGTGTGCAGATAAGAGCTCTTAGAATACAAAAGTGAGTTATGATAGCTAAGATGTGAAAAATTTACAGGAAATGAAAAACTGGAGGAGAAAGTATGTGTTAGGGAAATATTGATGGGAAAAGAATTAGGAGAAATCACGGTATGCGAAATTGGCCGACATACAAATATCTTTCCACTGTGATCCAGTTTGAATTGGGTCTATGCATTAGAATGTAAACCCACTTAATAGATAAATTAAGAAAATATCTCTAAACAGTATTGGTCTTAAAATTAACATATGTTGGGAGGTGGTATGTATTTACAGAAAATCTGGGCCAGGCATGGCGGCTCATGCCTCTAATCCCAGTACTTTGGGAGGCCCAAATGGGAGGACTGCTAGAGCCCAGGAGTTTGAGATCAACCTGGACAACGA
>NW_007207729.1:37353-62002 GCF_000164805.1 Carlito syrichta | reverse complement strand
CAGGAGAGAAATTCTTTCTTAAGCTGAAATAAAAGTGATATAGACAAGGAGTGTTCCATATTGTCATATTTCTATCAGCATTCATTAGAATTTCCCTTTCAGACGGGTGCGGTGGCTCAGCCTGTAATCCCGCGCCTTTGGGAGGCTGAGGTAAGTGGATTGCCTGAGCCCGTGGGTTCGAGACCCGCCTGGGCAGGCGAGACCTCATCTCTACAATAAATAAAAAAAAAAATTAGCCGGGCGTGGTAGCGCGCACCTGTTATTCCGGCTACTCGGAAGGCTGAGGCAGAAGGATCGCTGGAGCCCAGCAGGTCGAGGCTGCAGTGGCCAGGAGCGGTCACTGCACTCCAGTCTGGGCGACAGAGTGAGACTCCAACTCAAAAAAAAAGAATTCCCCTTTTATAAATATAGCATCTTCACATCATTCAAATAATAAGATTCTAAACATAAATTTCCAGCAGCTAAAAAGTGGGCTCTGCACAGGAACTTTCCTTCTGCCTGTATAAAGGTGTATTCTTGTTTTGACAAATTTCAAATGTACATGGACATTCTTTTTCTCACATAAAAGTTGACTTCTCTACAAAGGTGTATTATACAGGAAATATACTTTTAAGATAGTTATACTAACTTTGAAAGGATTGTTAGGTCCCTAAGGGAACAAAAATAGTGATATGAATCAGCGTGCTTAGATAACAGAAATGAAAAGTTCTTGTTTTTATGTTCAGTATGCCAATAAACATAATAAGTATTTTCTAGCAGAAGAATTTCCAGTACTGAAGTCATTTTTCTCTGCCATATCAGAGAAAAAAACAAAAATTTACATGTAATGTTGCCAATTGCCCTCTACCTTCAAGAAGGATTCACTGTGAAAGAATGGTAACTCCATGGCAACAAGGAACTGTTTCAGAGTGCTACAAAACTGGTGGATTTTCAGGATTCCAAGCCTTGTGCAGAGGCAATAAGTACATGGGTAGAAAGCAAAACAGATGGTAAAATTTTGCATTTTCATAAAAATCATTATTTTACATTGAATTCACAGTTTTTAATATCCTAAAGAATGACTGAATATGTTCCTATGGCACTATAAATCAGAGGGATCAAATCGCTTCTTTTATTTCACTGTTATTTAAATTAATACTCAATTGTAAAACCAAGATAAATGGTAAGGTGCTTTGAAAAATATACTTTTTTAATTATTGATTTGAGAGACCCCAGTTACAGAATTTTTAGCAAAAAATGTTAATAATAAGATTTGTTCAAGCCTAGATTTTTCAAACGTGGATGCAGGAATTATAAATTTGGCCAGATAGAAATTATATCTGTCAATCCCAAATGCCTCCTTTCACACGTGCTGCAAATAATTCACACGTTTCAGTTAAATGTCTTAATTTTCAATAGTGTATGCTAGTAGATCTATAAGAAGCATGGCATCCTAACTTTAAACACAGACTGGCAAAATTCCACAGTGACTACAGATGGACGTAATAAGTTCAAAGTGATATAGACCTGAGTTCAAATTCTGCAAAGTTATATGCTCTGCCCCACTTAAAATAAGGGTAATATTAAAATATTTCAGAGCCAGATACTTACAACTACAATCCCATCACTTTGGAAGAAAGAACCAAGAGGACTGCCTGAGACTAGGAGTTCAAGACCAGCCTGGACAACAGAGCAAGAACCCTTTGAGAAAAGTTAAAAAAAATGAGCTGGGTGTAGTGGCATGAGAAATATTTAAGAGCATTATCTCTTGCTCTCAAAATTCCTAAATTTTGATGTTAAGACACCCTGTACAAAACTGATCTGCAGAAAGACATTTTTGCTTTAATCCTATTTGAAATAGATCCACAGAATCACCTTTGCATATTTCTTCCGACCTCTTCCTCCACCCTGTCTTAGGAAAAATTAGAGACATGTTTTCAAGGAAAGAATTTGTTCCTCTGACCCGGCTCATCCTGGTGAATGCTATTTACTTCAAGGGGACTGGAAACAGAAACTCAGAAAAGAGGACACACAGCTGATGGGTTTTACTAAGAGAGTTGGTTCTTCTATCCAGATTCTGATGATGAATGCTCTTCTGAGAACAAAACACGGTAATATGAGAACCACTCTCTCTGAAGCATCACTTTGGGCATTGCCAAATTTGAATTTATCTAATATTTTATTTTCTCTTTTTCTCTGTTGTCAATTTAAATTGTATATTTGATATTTTATTTTCTCTGCTGCAGGTTATTTTTGAGTCTTCCGTGAACTACCAGGTTTTGGAGTTGCCTTATAAAGGTGACAAGTTTAGTTAGATCATCATACTTCCTGCAAAAGATATGAACATAGGGAAAGCAGAAAAACTAGTTACTGCTCCACAAATCCAGAATTGGGTCTCCAAGATGCAGAAAGAGGAAGTAGAAATTAGCCTTCCTAGGTTGGTCATGTCATTTTTTTTACACTAGTTCTTATGATTCCACCTATGCAAGAATTTGAATAACAGCTGAAAGAGAACAAATGCATGCAAAGACTCTTGACATGAATGAAAAGAATGCATTTGGAAGTGCTTCTCAGCTGTATGGACACAGAGGTAGGGCTCACATGTGTAGCCTGGATTCACCATGAGAAGGGCAGAAGTTACATGCTCAATTTTCTCTGAAAGAGATGAGAAGTATATGTATTAAAACTAGAATGCTGGAATTGCAAGTAATTGTTATTTTTAATTTTATTATTATTATTATTATTAAATTTATTTTATTATAACAATATGGGGTATAAGTAAGGATTCCACAAATAGGCCACATACAGGTGAATTTTTGGCCTTCAGCAGACCCTCACTTTTTCTGGTTAAGGACCAGGTGCCTTTGTGTTGTTACTTGCCCCCCCCTTTCCTGGCAGTGTCTAGTGACTGCTGATCCCTCTCTTGTGCTAATGTGATTAATATTCAGATCCCACTTATTAGTGAGAACATGCAGAATTTAGTTCTTTTAAATATGATGGTCTCCAACATTGCTCAAAACAGTATGACCCAGGTATGATAAACCCACAGCCAACCTTTGGCTCAATGGGCAGACATTGGAAGCACTTCCACTAAGAATGGGAACAAGACAATGATACCTACTCTCACTCCTCTTGTTCAACAAAGTGTTGGGAGTCCTAGCCACAGGACAAATCAGGCAAGAGAAAGAATTAAGGGGTATCCAAGTAGGAAAAGAGGAAGTTAAGCCATCCATCTTTGTTTCCATATCTTGAAAACCTTAGGGAGTCTGTCAAAAGCCTCCTCGTACTGATAATCAATTTTGGTAAAATCTTGGGGTACAAAATCCAGACATGCTTTTTATGTGAGAGAAAGTCTTTTTGATTCAGCCCATGAGGCTAATTGATCATTTTATGAATACATACAGACTGTGAGGTAACTGGTTAGAAAATGATCAGAACGTACCACGGACCCACAAAACAGCTCAGGTTAATCACTGTCGATTGTATTATATTTTTTTTCCTTTTGAGCAATCATAAAATTTGGTTAGTTCCAGCTCTGAATGTTGCAAGAATGACTCAAGCCCGCTGTACCAAAGCTGGGATTTCAAATAAAAATAGGGACCCAGAGGAAGATGAATCCAGCACTTTTTTTTTTCATTAAACAAGAACTCTGGGGTTAAAGAGGAAGGAAGGACCAACACCAGTGTCCAGTAGGGCCTGGAGGTCAGGAGTGGGTCATTCTTACAACAAAAAGGGATTGTTTTCTTTGATTTTCTGCAAGCTTCACCTGTGCAAGACCCCTTTAAACCCAATGGTTACATTTGGGAGCAGATTCTGTTTTTGAAGCAGATAGATCATGTTTGCATATGTGAAGGGATTCATCTCATTTTTAGTTGCTAGTTGTCTATTCAGCATTTTTGCTGCTCATTCTTTTACCTTTGGCTGCTGGGTTTTTTTTTTCCTGATTAGTTTAGAGGAGGGAAAAAAAAAAAAAGGAAAATGAACCACAACTGCTTCACGTATGAACTCACAAGGAGCACATTATATATATTGATTGAGAATGTGGCATTGAGTTACATTTTGTTTAGAAGGCGGCAGGAGTTAGAACATTAGCTTTGACTCCAAATGCCTCTGAGCTTAATTCACATCTTTGGCTGCTATCTTGACCTTGAACCTGAAAATCAGCCTCCTCAAGCATCTACCCTCTTACTTGGTAATGAAAATAATGCCAACTTCCTTAGATTTTTGTGAAGATTAAAAACTATCTACATTAAGCACCCAGTATATGGAAGTGCTAGTTCATACCTGGTTATCCACAGCTACAATCATTGTGGATAATTAGAAAGCTGCTGTTGATGACCTTTTCATTAGATGGTTGAATGGGTTTCTATTGCTATAGGTTTTGGTGGACTATATTATGAGCAGGATTTTTGCTTAAAAGACTCTCCAGTGATAACTTGGCATTATTTGAAGTTGTAATGTCTTGCAGTACTCTTATCCTAAACTTACTGCTCTATTATATTAATAGTTGACAATTTGTAGGTGGATTAAAACATATATTCCCCACCGTGTAAAAACCCACATTCCATTCTGTTTAAAGAGTGTGTTAATAAAAACAGGAAAAAAAACCTCAGAATTATCCTGCTGCACATCTTTCTTAGAAGTTACAAGGAAGACGTTGAAAACAGTTGGCTTAATATGAGCTATTTTCATTACAAGTGAATTTTATTGTGAATGTTGTGCCAGTTCTCAGTTAGGAATCTTCAAAGAGGACATATTATTTTATCAAAACATAATTTAGGCCCAGTAAATCTCTGCTGCATTATGTTCATTTGGAAGAATTATGAATAAGAAGTTTGTTCAGTATTTGGCAAGTGAAACAATGGTGTAATTCGCCTGATTGCCCAAGCTGACTTCCAGTTGCGGTTAAGGGTCTACCCGTTGGATGGGCCAGGATCTTTGAGTGGTGATGTATACATCCAGCTTGGGCAAGCAGGAGCAAGTAAATGCCTGCATACACAAGGTTTTTGAAGGGAGTTGTCCATGTAAGAAAAATCTATAGCACCTTGTTTTAAGAAAGTTACACTAGCGGGGCTCGGTGGCTCAGCCTGTAATCCCGCGCCTTTGGGAGGCTGAGGTGAGTGGATTGCCTGAGCCCGCAGGTTCGAGACCCATCTGGGCAGGCGAGACCTCATCTCTACAATAACTCAAAAAATTAGGCGTGGTAGCGCGCACCTGTTGTTCCAGCTATGAGGAAGGCTGGGGCAGAAGGATCGCCGGAGCCCAGCAGGTCGAGGCTGCGGTGGCCGGGAGCGGCCACTGCACTCCTGTCTGGCGACAGTGAGACTCTAACTCAAAAAAAAAAAAAAAAGAATGTTACACTTTTCTTTCATAAAGAAAGTTCCCAATCTGTTGTTAAATTTAGATTAATACTTTAAGCATATATGAAGTCAATAATTACTAGCTTATTTTATTTCCTTTTTATTTAAATGAGAAAGTGAGGTTCAATGATTGCTTTTGACTTGAAATCATAGAAGGTCCTTGCCTGGGAGGATTTTTTGAGGTTCTCTGGTTAATTCCTTGTTCACAGGCAAACTGAGGCACAGAAAGTTGAACTTGACACTAATGTCCTAACTCATGGCCCTGAATTAGAGGCACGGCCCAGCTCCTTTTTCTTTTCCCTTATTGTAATTTTGTCTTTTAGTTCTTTTGAATGAAATGAAAGATTTCACAATATAAACACTTCCAAGTCATTCATTAAAAAAAAAAATTGGCAGCAAACATACAGTGTTTCAAGACTTCTTTATCTTTTTTTTTTTTAAAGCAGATTTAAAATAGAACAAAAATCAGATTTCAAATAAGTTTTGTATTCTTTGAACCTAACTGAGAGTTTAGTGGTGGATGTCAACTTTTTGGAATAACAAGTTGTATGCTAAATAATTATTCCATTATCATGTTAATTTGTTTTCTTAGGACTATATTACAAGCTAGTCTTAAAACTGAAAGAGCTTTGGACCCCAGTAAACACACACATGGTGAATAAATGTCATAGTCATATTCAATCTGTAAACTAGCACTCTATTTTGCATTTAAGAAGTTTTTCTTAGTGAAAGTCTAGAAACACTTTAGAATGTTAGATAAATATTTCAGCTTGACTTTTAATAAAGAGCTACAGGTGAAAGTATTATATGGGCTTCAATTTTTGACCTGTTTGGATTTCCTTATCTGAAAAATGGGAATTACAACTTTGAGTCTCTCATCTAAGCAAAGCTAATAAAACTCTTTAAAGTCAATTTGCAAATTTTAATTCACTAATTAAAGTCCATGAAATAAACAGCCACATGCTGCCAGATGATGAGTGCAAAACAGTAAAATTGTAAACCTGTTTATTGGCACACTCCAGTGTGTTGTGAACCTGAGGTGGGAGGATCTCTGGAGTCCAGGAGTTTGAGTCACCCAGGCAACATAGTAAGAACCTCATTTCTACAAAAAATTTATTTTAAAAAGTACCCATAGTCCTGTATTCAGGAGGCTGAGGCAAGGGGATTGCTTGAGCCCAGGACTCTGAGGCTACAGTAAGCTATAATCATGCCACTGCACTCCTGTCTGGGGGACAGATCAACACCCTGCAAACAAGCAAAACACTGCTCAAAGAATTCAAGGATGACACAAACAAGTGGAAGAGCATGAATTGGAAGAATCAGTATCATCAAGATTACCCAAGAAAATCTACAGTCAAGACAATCCCTATCAAATTGCCAGCATCGTTTTTCACAGACCTAAAAAGACAATACAGAAATTCATATGGAAGCATAAAGAACCCCAAAACCTAAAGCACTTCTCAGCAAAAAGAACAAAACTGGAGGCATCATTCTTCCACACTTCAAACTTAACTACAAGGCTATAGTAATCAAGGCAGCATTGTACTGGTATAGGAATAGACACAGAGATCGATGGAACAAGACAATCTGAAATAAAACCATGGACCTTCAACCAAATCATCTTCTACGATGCCAACGAAAACAAGCATTAGGGAAAGGAAACCATATTTAGAAAATAGTACTAAGAAAACTGGCTGACCGCATGCAAAAGAATCACACAAGAATAAAGAAGTTCCAGCTGGGCTCGGTGGCTCAGCCTGTAATCCCATGCTTTGGGAGGCTGAGGTGAGTGGATTGCCTGAGCCCGCAGTTTCGAGACCCGCCTGGGGAAGTTGGCGAGAGCTAATCTCTACTCTAAACCAAAAAATTAGCCGGGCGTGGTAGTGTGCGCCTGTAGTTCCAGCTACTTGGAAGGCTGAGGTGGAAGGATCGCCGGAGCCCAGCAGGTCGAGGCTGTGGTGGCCGGTATTGTGCCACTGCACTCCATTCTGGGTAACAGAGTGAGACTCCTACTCAAAGAAAAAAAAAAGAATAAAGAAGTTCTAATGCAGAGCCCTTTGACTGAACAGCACATCTGAGAAGAGGGAGCTAAAGTCTCTGGAAGAGCTAAACCCAAATCACCCTTATCATTAGCAAATTGACTACATAAGAAAGAGCTTCTTTGTTTTCATTTCTTTGTTCTTTTGAAAATGTAATTAATCTTTGACCTAAGAGGTAAGGGCTCTTGACTTTAACCCTTAAATACACTTGGATATTTTTCACCAGATTCATCTGATGTGAATATTTTCCAAGTCATGCAGAAAGTTTTCTTTGAGATAAATGAAGATAGCAGTGAAACTGCAACATTGACTGGCAGGACATGTGAATTCTGGATGAGCAAGGAGGAGAGACAGGGGATAATGGGCACTGGAGAGCTGACTCACTTGCAGTGCATGGATCTCTTTCTCTCCCATGTCTAGTATATGGTGTCCAGACTTCTCTTCTGCCACAGCATCATGCAAAATGGAAGAAAGAGACTTGATTAGGAGTTGAGGCCCATCTACTGATATTTTCTCATCTGCAAATTGGATTACCTGCCAATCAGTTTTTTGGGAAGAAAACTTCAGGGCTCAAATATGAAGTCATTGTTATTTAGGAATGTCCATACTTAAGTCATTGTACTTTATTTCATTTCTTCTTACACTGTTTGTCTCCACTTTTCTAATTTGATCCTTGTGGTTACCTCTGTGGTCATGGGTCTCAAATTTTGCTGCACACAGAATTACTTGGGAAGCTTTTAGAACTCCGGTGTAAGTCCACACCCCCAAATAATGAATCAGTATCTCAAGGTGAAATCCAGTCTCCAGTATTTTCTTAAGTCTCCTTACGCATCCAAGGTTGAGAACCCATGCCCCATCATGGCCTACAGTTTCCTGTGCTGCTACAGATATAGTTCTTAGTGCAGCAGTGATAGAATTACTTGGGAACTTGTTAGAAATGCATAGTCTAGATGCATTTTAGACTATGCTGAGTCAGTTCTGCATTTTCTAAGACCCACTGAGTCGATTTGCATTTTCCAAGACTACCAGGTGATTTGTGTGTATGTTCTAGTTTAAGAATACTCTCCTAAACTAGAATTCCTTGAACAAATGATATTTTTAAGCTCTTTGTACTTCATATAAGTATTACTTAAAAAACAATTGGAGTTCTGATGTTCTGTAAACTAGTACAGCCTCTGTGGAAAACAGCGTGGTGATTCTTAAAATCCTAAAAATCAACCTTCCATATGACCCTGCAATTCCCCTACTGGGAATATATCCGGAAGAACGCAATCACTGTATAAAAAAGTTAACTGCACGCGTATGTTTATCACAGCATTGTTTACAATAGCAAGAACATGGAACCAACCATGCTGCCCATCAAAAGAGGACTGGCTTGAAGGAATGTGGTACATATACACAATGGAATATTACACAACCATATAGAAGAACAAAATCATGAACTTGTAGCAACCTGGATGGAATTAGAGTCTATAATACTGAGTGATCTTTCACAGAAATAAAGAACTATCACATGTTCTCACTCATAAGAAGAATTTGAACAACTATCATAATACTATAAGAAAAGGATTGACAGTAGTGGGAAGCTGCAGGGGCGGAGGGAGGTGGGATTGACAGTAGTGGAAATCTGCCTGGGGAAGAGGGCGGGGCACACCTCATCAACAAGGGACCTGCACAATGACATTTGTATTCTTATCTGAATTGTATCCCACAATTTTAAAATAAAAAATTTAAAAGTTAAAAAAAAATCAATTGGAGAAAAGTCTTAAAACCAATTAGAAATGAACAAGCAACTTTAAGTGGTCCCTCACAAGTCTATCTTAATTTCTCAAAGTATTTTGAACTTAATGAATATTTACAAGATATTAATCATTTAAAATATTTTTGATAAATGTATAAAAATTGATATTCACCTGATTTCTTGATTGATTTGTAACACTACATAGGACTGATGGATTCTTTTTTAAAAAAAATTTAGTGTTTTGGGGTACAAGCAAGGGTTTACTGCATATGTAAATTACCGGTGAAGTTTGGGCTACTAATGGACCCTCTTTCCCTTTGGTAGTGGATCAGGTACCTGTGTGTTGCCACATGGACTCTTTGCTCCATGTGATGTAATCAGGGCCCACTTATGAGTGACAACATGTGGTATTCAGTTCTTTGTTTCTGTAGTAGGGCTGATGGATTTTGACATTGGACAGAGCACTTTGGTCTGCAGTCCATTTTATTATCTGAAGGATTTTGCTTGTTGTGTCCAATGAACTCTGCAGGAAATGGACTATATTAGCACCTGGAGAAATCAAAGAGTACATTTGGATAAGGTTGTGTCATGTAGACACAGTGTCCAGCTGCTTTTAAACAGAACTAGAAGAGTTCTTATAGATCATTGTCTGATCTCATTACCTTGGTGAAGAACTAGGTTCAGCAATATAAAGTGTCATGCCTGAGATCATAGTACTAAATGACAGCAGAATTTTGACTCAAATCAGGCTTCCTGACTTCAAACTAAAGCTCTCTCTACTGTTGCCCACCATTTCTTATTGTAAGTCTAGAACTTTCTAGAAGGCTCACACAGCTGTAAAGGGAAGGCAGTTGAATCAGCAGTGATCATGATATATGACTCCTCAGAATAGGCAGCCCGAGTATTCTGACTTTCAGAAATCTGCTCAGTCGTTCCACAAGAATAAAAAAATCCAAGAATACATGGCATGTGGGATGGGAGCAAAACTGACTTTGCTTTTTAGATTTACATCAGTAATTCAGACATGAGCCTTTGTTCACTGGTAATTTGGATAGCAAACTGTGATATTCTGGGTAGGAGAGTGCCATTCATGTTACAGTGCTAGCATCATATTTGTTTCTTAATTCTAGTTATATGTATTGATTTTATATTTCCTGGATTTTGGAAAAAATTGTACAAAAATCATTGTATTATTGGTAAAGATAATATCTGAATTGAGTGTAGAAATATTTAATTTAGTAAAGAAAGAAAAGTTAGTCTAAATTTTTCCATCCTAAACACTGACACAATGAAGCAACACAATATAAATTACTGGAGTAAGTAATTTCTAAGGCAGTAAATTTTGACTTCTAATCTAACAATAAAAATCCTGAATCTACATTTTGAATAAATTTATCATAACTGGAGTGAGTTTTTTCAGTGTTTGAGAATTTCTCACTTCCCAAAACTGTATAAACATTAGATATCAGTATTTGTAACCATCGATAATGTAATATTGCAAAGGAATTGGTTTTTCACATATTAATGGTAAAGTATATTATTTTAGTACAGTCGAACTAGTCATTTGTGTTATTTCATTTTTCTCTTTTTATTTTCACTTCCTTTGTAATAGTGCCTCTTACTGATTTTTAAAAAAATTTTATTTTAAAAATGTGGAGTACAATTCAGGATTAAGTATGAAAATGGTCAGATGATTAAGGATATTGACATTTTTTCAAACATTGCAAATAAAATATGCCACGTTTTTTCCTGTTTTAAAAAATATCCCACACACATTCATGGTCAAATTCTAAAAGCTCTGAACTACAAGTAATTTTGAAAAGTAAAAAGTTATATCAATTTGAACTCAGATATGGTTACCACAAGACATATAGAAATGAAGTACAAATATATCTAAATGGGAATTAAGAATTGAACATATTATAAGAAAAAATCATCTAATGTAAATAACAAGTGGGCAGAAAATTGCTGTTTAAAAGACAAAATTTTTCAATTGCTTCCACTAAATTAAGTCTAGTATCTGGGTTTTTTCTTCATTGAGCATAAATATGAAGTTAGGATTAGTCTATGAATGATCTGATATTTATTCTTTTGCCCTTTGGTTTTTAAATTTATTGCAAATTTCTTTGTATTTAGAAAAAGGTTATCTTTCCACACGTTAATTTCTTACACAAAATGACTTTTCATGTGTACAAAAAGTATTGTGCCTATGTTTTCTTTATTGATCGTTTAATGTGAATATCTAAATACTGCTATCTCTGTTTCATAGGCATGCATGTCCCTGTGTTCATGAGTCTGGCTCAAAACTAATTCATAACAATCATTTATTTCTGTTCATTATGAAGGATAACCCAACAGGTACCTTTCCTGAGAATTCTTTTGGGAGAGAACTGCTTTAGTTAAGCAGATCTAGTTCTATATGCTAATTGCAGTCTACATATCTAAATGTTCTTTCAATGAACATTTGTTAAATTGTTCTTATGTACCAGGCATTGAGATGGTAGGGGCCTAAATCAGGGTAGTGGTAGTAATAGCTGCCACCATGGTTACTCTCTCTATGTGGTAGCCATGTATAGTTACCTGTAAAGCTAACACCATTCCAATAAGTAAGACATTTGACTAATAATGACACAGAAAGAGCCAGGCATGGTGTGGCACCTGTAGTCCCAGCTAAGGGAGGCTGAGGTGGGAGGATTGTTTGAGCCCAGGAATTAAGCCTGGGCAACATAGTGAGATGCTGTCTCTTAAAAATTATAACAAAACTCCTGAAAGAAAAGTTATAATAGTTTTAAAAATTCTCCTAGGTGTTTAAAAAAATACAGAAGCTTAGAGAAATTATGCAGTTTGGCTAAGCACATACACCTGGAAGGTGTGAAGGTAAGATGTCAGGCTGACTCTATGATGCCATAGATGGAAATTGAGAGGTGTGGGGTTGTGAAAGATAATCAGAAATGGATGCAAAAAGAGCAAATGACTCTGTATAGATGCTGACAAATAATGGGGAGTTAAGCACAATTCCAAATTTCCAATTTGGAGGTGACATATGATGCCACGAGGGAAAATAGGGAATGAAAAATAGTAGGGGTATGGATCGGCAACAGGCCAGTGTCAACATGTGGAAACAGATGGTTTGGAGAGATGTTCCAGTACTTTCTCTGGTGAATAAGAGAAGTCAGAAATGTAAATACAGTGGGAAAAACTGTCTACAAGCTTCTAGTTAGGACTCTTCAGGAATGGCCACGTGAGGGTTATGAACCCCAGGAGAGCAGAAATGGTATCTCAGTCATCTCTGGGTCCAGTCCAGCATAAACCTTTGGCAAAATTCCTATAATAGCAGCATTCCTACAGAATTGGAATTGGGTGTCGGACCTGGCTCAAGCTCCAGCTCCGTTAAATAGTAGTCCTGTAGCAAGTTGCTTGTCTTTTCTAAGCCATATTTTCTCCTTCTCATTTGAACATAACGTGGGTACTCATCTTACGGAGTTAAGGAAAATAATATATGGAACTTGTAACACCATGCCTAGCACATAATAAGTGTTCATTATGAATAAATCAACAAATATAGATGAGTGACTAATGAGTGAAGAAAGTAAAATGGAGCATATAAAGTGGTTTACAGGGAGAAGAGACACGGTTACTTCTATCTGGCACAGTTGTCATATAAATATGTTGACAGAATATGGGGGACACATATTTGGGAAGGAAACATGAAGATGAAAATGAAAACAATAATGAAATCTCCTCCCACCTGCTTCCAAGTCCCTTGCTATTATGTCAAGGGAGTTTCACTCATCCATACAATTAAGTAGTGAGTGGATTGATGACTACATAATGACAGTTCGAAATGTGGTTTCCTTTGTGTAAGAATCAGACTGAAATCTGGGACAAAGAGCTTTTAGGTAATATTCTACATTTCTGAGTGTTTAAAATTTTAAACGATGTCTTCAATTATGAAGTTAACCTCTATAGATCTTATTTAGAAAAAATTTCCAAACAAAAATTCTGATAAGCGTTTTAATGTCATAACATTAAGAGTCACTGTAGATTAATATTGTGACTAAATGTAATATTTATTCTGGTCAAGGTATTTATGTAACCTTATCTATCTGAAAAAAAACTTCTTTTTTCCAGAATTATTTTGAGACAAGGCATTATTAACTATAATTATTCATAATAAATAAATTTATAATTATTCATAATGAGAAAAGAAAAATCTGCTGAGATGATGCCTATTTCCATGTAACCGGCTTTCCTAAGAGAGTGTCTTTTTGGACTTAACAGAAGAGTTAATGAAAAAGAGCTCCCCCATTGTAATTTCAAATACATTTAAATATCATTTTCACTGGTTTTAAAATTACGCCAAATGCATCATCTTTGAAATTGTTATTACATTTGAGTGTAAGAAACAAGTCAAGGCAGTGTTTGATGCTGATCCATTCAAGTCACTTCCCCTAGCCTAGATGAAGAGAGAGAGGGATAGATTCTGGCACAGCATTCTCTCTGTTTTGTCTTCCAGTTCTTACGTCCTTTTCACTCGCACACAGTGGCTGTAAACAGGAATTTGCATTTATTCTGTATACTATAATCACTTTGGTGAGGATTTGGAAGCACTAGTGATATAAAAATATTTTCTTAGGCAGTAAAGTAGACTTTGATTCAGAGCAGAAGGAAAAGAAGTGGGATGCTGCACTTTTAATCCTGAGAGCTTACATTGCACACACAGGAAGATGACTGATAATGCCTTATATGTAAAACTTTACCATGTTCATCATTATGCTGTGTTTGCCTGGCTGGGTCTCTATATTTAGAAGAACACCTCTCTGTCATTGTATGTTTGTATTTTTCATAACAAATTGAGTGGTTGTTAATGTACTTCATACATTACCATAAAATGATTAATAATGATATAATTATTAATTAGAGACAAAAAGAGAAAACTTTTCTAGTAGACATTGCCTGTTTATCTTAAAGAGAAAAAAGACAACACAAATTGTTGAAACATTAAAAACGAATTATTCTTTGCTTTTTTTCTCTAAAAATTCCTGAAGTATGCTTTTTGTTTCCTTTTTCCTAGAATCAATTTTATTTATGGGAAAAGTGACAGATTCTGACAACTAAAAGATGAAGAGAAGAGATTTAGATTCACTGTGAATGAAAGCACAATCTGGATTAGAAGATGATTCCTAGAAACTGATTGGCAAAATATCATCTTGAAATGTTTTCTATGTATCTGATTTCTTTTCTGTCTTAAACTGTGCCAGTATTAATATGTAACAGAGACCTGTGTTGATGAATACGAAAAGTTAGCGATGCATCTCTTTCTGTTCTTTTTATGTGTTTTATAACAGATGTATGAATCTAAATCAGTGAGGGCCCATGAAATGTTACCACTTATATGTTAGAATAATCCTGTCTAACATAAATTCAATGTCGAAATCTTCTCTTAGATATCAAAATCCTTGTAGTCCTATGTCACAGCCCGACTGATTGCTTATGCTTGCTTCACAGAAAAGAGCCAATGCACTGAGATAACAGTTGTTGCAGTAGAGAAAGAGTTTAATAATCTCAAGAAAACTGAGTGGGAGGACAGGAGATATTTCTCAAATCTACTTTTCCAAGAATTATAGGCTGGAGTTTTTAAGCAATAATTTGGTGGACAGGGGCTTATGGGTTGGGCACTGCTGATTAGCTGGGGATGAAGCCATGGGGGTGTCAAAACTCTCTTTGTGCAGAGAACCAGTTTCTGGGTGGAAGGGGGTGGCCACAGGACCAGTTGAATCAGTTTCTTGGTATGGGTCATGGGTCCAGGTGGAGTTCATAGGTTTACCAGGATGTAAAGTCAGAAAAATACCTCAAATACCAGTCTTAGGTTTTACAGTAGTGATGTTATCTATAGGACATCTTGTAACCAGCAGTAGGGAACAATGGCTGGTCACTGTTTAACTAGTCTGTATCTTAGCGGAAGGGTATATTGAATGTGGGATCCTCAGAGATTAAAGCTGCTCAAGCCTTTTGGCTGGTCAAATTTCTGAATGCTGTCAAAGAGTTCTGCATAACCGAAGACATTACTTAATAAAAAAACAGATTTATCCATCTTGTAGGTTACTTCCCTGGTGGTCAGAACATGAAGATAGTCAATTGTTCTCTATTGAAGTGATTACATGTAAGTCATCATGCAAGAGGGAAGACAAGTTTAGAAACAGCAGATTTGTTAACTTTAACCATGCATCCAACTTTGCAGGCCTTGGACCTTTTTTACAGCTTTTACTCTGTGGCCATATGTTAATTTTATATAGGTGGTTTGGCCTAAAATATTGGACTATGAGACCCTTATCTGTAGTAGCATTATTCAGATCATGGAGAAGTAAGGTCAGGAGAGCATGCGCCTAGTGCTTGCCTCCCTGGTGTGCTGCTTAAGGCATAGATCCAGTATCTCAGATAGTAGACTAACTTTAGGTATTTCACTAAACATAACTCATTATGTGTTGTATTTAATGGTTATCTGTTTAAATACATTTTGGAAAATCAATTTTTCTTCTTATTTTTACTCTAATAGCCATAAAGAGTGAAATACTGTCTTTTGCAGCAAGTAGGATGAATTTGGAGAACATCATTTACGTGAACTCACGCAGGAGCAGAAAATCATACACTGCTTGCCCGTACTTATGAGTGGAAGCTAAACTAAGGATCTGCAAAGGCATAGGGAATGGTATAATGGACATTGGATACTCAGAAAGGGGCATGCCAAGGGAAGGAGGGTTAAAAAATAATTTATTGAATACAGTGTGCACAGATAGGGATGATGGGTACACTTAAAGCCCAGACTTCTTTGCCATGTAACCAAAAACCATTTGTAATCCCCAAAGCTTTTGGACTAAAAAGAAAATGCAAAATAATAATAATAAAGAGGAGGAGGAGGAAGATGAAGAAGAAATGCTTAGAGCTTTTATAAAGCTCTCTCTTTTTGTAGGTGAGAGTGGCAGTCAAATGAGTGTGTCAGAAGACTGACCTTCCACAATTGTAGAATACCAAGCTCAGGAAATGTTCAAGCCGGGATTGTACTCTATAAAGACAATGCAGATCCCTTCCCATTAATACTACAAAATAGCAGATCTAAATATTAAAAATAATGCTACATTCCAATATCACTTCATCTAAACTTCACAGTTTTTCATTTTTGTGCTAATGATGTAAAGTTCCTTTTCTGCCGCGATAATTTTTGGCAGAGACCTTAATGATAATAGCCCTCACTGAGCCCTAATTGTGTGTCAGGCACCGAAGTAAACATTTTATTTTTATTATGCTAATTCTACGAACATTTTAATGAAATAGTATTTCCCCTCTTCCTGACGAAGAAACTAAGACTCAAAGAAGTTACATAAATCAGTCAAAAACACATAACAAATACAATGGGTAAATTTGAACTTAAGACTACCTAAGCTAGTGTCCTATGACTTTAATCATTGAGTTGTACTACATTTGTGGTGGGAAACACAATTTTTTTCCTACTTTTCATAGTTCCTAGGTAGGGCCCTTTGCAACAAAATACAGATTAACAAGAGAAAAGCAAACAAAGTTTATTGACATGCATACCTCACATATATATGGGAAACAGGGAAAAATGAGTAAATCCCAAAGTGTCTTAGAACTCTAGCTTACATAGCATTTTCAACAAAGAGCAATGTGTTTTTGAAGAAGAGACAAGACAAAGGCTCTTGAATTTCTAAGGGTGGCAAATTGTAGGAAAGTAAATATATGGTAGATAATTTTTCTATGGAGCTACCTTCAGTCTGATGAGGGTCTGAAGTTATCTTCAGTTATCAAACTCTGTCCTACCTGGGAGAGTGAGTAAATGGGAAATGTCCTGTTTTGGAAAATTGAGAGAGGACAAAGCGCTTTTCTTCTATCTGCTTTTTCTCAATTGTCTTTAGCTCTAAATAATCCTTATGCTAAAGTGGTATATTTTCTGGTTGCATATTCTACATCACTTGGCCTTCTACTTTAGTCCTTAACGTCTAAATATTTATTGTGGGGACCATGACTGTTGACTCCCTAAAGTCTTGCTGAAAAATCACTGGCACAAGTCAGATTGATTAATAGAAGAAAGGCCATGCAAATTTATTTAGTGTATATACACAGGAGTCTTCAGTAATGAAGACTCGACTTCTCAGTGAGTTACAGAAACTTAAAAACCAACTTAAGGTTACAGAAAGAATGGGAGTTTGGATTCTGGCAAAACAGGTTATGGGAGGAGGACAAAAAGAAGTCTATTGCGGGGCAACAGAGGATTGTCAGAGAGAAGGATTGGATACTTGGGAGAACAAAAGGATGAGGATCAGAGACTGACTTGTAAGCAGTTCTCTTTGGAAGCTGAATGGACCTGAGAGATAGGCATTATTCTATAAAGTGGTTGGGCCAGGTCTGGTTACATACTTCCTCTTCTTTCTTACAACAGATGTTGAGACAGCAGGGAGGGTATCTTCTTTGGAGAGAGGTGGTAGAAGTTCAGAGAGACCTTGAGATTTCTTCAGTTCAGTATGTCAAAGTATCATATTTTGGGATATAGATTTCTAAGTTTTGGCAAAACCCAGAAAAATATTCAAGATATTCTGAAGACAACTTTAGAATGAATTGTGATTGCTTAAAGCCATAACATAACTGAAAGCAATGTTCATTCCTAAACTGTGAGTTTGAGCTTACTTAGAAATTACATAAGAAATGCAAATCTATATGTTATGGATACACATTTGTTGCATAAAATTCTAGTCCTTCCTTACCATGGAAGTGGTTTAAAAATAATATGATTGGTTCAGGAAGAACAGAATAACAAGTTCAGTAGAGGATACTTTTATTCAGGTATCATTCAGATTCCTCTTGGGTTCCCTGAGTTCTTCTGACCCTCTTCCATGTGTTGGTCTGCACTGGGGATTCATTTATTTATTCCACAAATATTAACTGGCTTCCACCAAGGTCCAAGCGCTTTTCTAGGTGCCAGGGATATATCAGGGAGCAAATCTGACTAGGCCTCTGCCTTCATGGAGCTGACATTTTACTAGTAGCAGACAGACAGTAAACCCATGAACAAGTACAAAATACATTAATTTCAAATGGTGAAAACGGATGACATTAATGGAACAGGATAAGGTAGTAAGAGGGATTTCAATAATTGAGACAATGTAATAAATGACCATCCAAGTTTCACTTTAAATACATATTCTTACAAATTGTCCCAGTGTATTCGCTTTCCTTTAATACGATCAACTAAATGGTCTGAAATCAACTGTGCATATGCAGGATGGAGGGGCCTACTTCTACTTGTTTGCTTGCAAGAACACTTTATTTTTTCACCACCCTCTCTTATTTTCATGGTTCTTCATGTGATCATCTCTACATCTGTAGCCTACAATTCAAAAAGTCAAATATCAAGTTTCTTTCTTCTTTTGTTGTCTTAAGTGACCACCCAATAGTACCATATAAATGAAATGAAAGATGAGGTAATTTTCATCAATTAACATCATAATGTTTGACTTGTCACTTTAGTTCACTGGGGTGTCAGTGTCCTCCCTTCATGACGAAGGGTTGGACGAAACATATTTCAAGTCTTTATTCTAAAGTTCTGTGCTGGCAAGTCCTGGACATCTCCATAAAAACACATCTTTGAAATAATGTCTTTTGAGTATTTATTGTCTATAAGACAAAAATAAGTTCCAGGATGTACCTCTCACAAGGATCTTGATCCATTATGCGATCTCTGTTTATGGTGGCTTTTTATTGGTTTGGGATTTGATTTTTTAAAATGGTATACATATAAAAACAGTTTAACGATCATGGCAGAGACTAAGCCAGTAAAGACTTTTGATGATGGTTCACAGTGCAGAGCTATTGCTGGGAGGTGGCTTTGGCAGGCACTTCGTATCACCAGTTCTTGCCTTGACCAAGTGGAGCCTTGTCATTGGGATTCATCAGAGGAATGAATGTGCTCTTTGAGCCCAAATGAGCAAGACACAGTGTGCCTCTCTAATGGTGCTCTTCTGTACCAGCTAGATGTCACGTTTACCAACTGTAAGCCATGTTTGGAAGACAATGGAGCCTCACTGGCCCTAGTTCCTCCATTACTGTGTGTCACAGAGTCCTTCTGCAGGCTGGGTAAAACCATGCATTAAGTTATATTTTTACTGACATTTTAGGAATTGCTTGTGACAACAGTGGGTGCTAATTTGGTACCTTTCAGAGTTGCTTCTACAACCAAATGCAAAGTTGAAATTGGACACAACAGTAACGGTAAAATCAACACAAAGATAGCAGACTGGAGGGCAAGAGCACACAGAAAGCTGTAGTTATATCTGGTAAAACCATTACTTCTGGTAATTTGAAAAGTAGACCATGTAGATACTGACCCAGTGTCTAGCCAGAAACTATGTTTCACATCTCCCTTGAGCTTGGTAGACTTCCTGACCAGCTCTCACCCATGATACAGGAGTAAAAATGACATGTGTTGCTTCTGGCTGTGGTGGTAGGAAGTGAGTTTGCCAACTTTTCTTTCTCTTTTGTGCACTGTGTTAGCTGGATGTCCATGGGAAGAGTGACCATGTGTGGGAAATGCAGAGACTGCCTTAGCCATTGTCCCTGAAGGACGGCCCTCTGCACCACCAGCCAGGGATTCTCACGGGGACTCTACAGATGCAAAAACACAGTGTGTGTTTTGTGCCAAAGGGACTAGGTAGTTAGTGTTCACATAAGTGATACAACTATGTTCTCAATACATGTTTGACATGTATTAATGTACAGTGTATTTTATCTCATCCTGGTGCTAGATGCCTGGTTAAAGAAAGTTCTGAAATGCTTTTTCTATCTACCTCATTCTGTGAAAGAAATAGGAAGGATGTTCCATGCATTTTTCCATGCAGATTGCTTATCTTTGTGATAATAACTTATCTGCACTATGAGAGAAGGAAGACACAGGTCCAGAAAGTCCACTTTCCTGGTTGAAATTCTTTCCAAAATAAAAAGCAGCCCTAACCTCCTCATACTTTCTCTCTCTCTTTCTCTCTCTCTCTCTCTCTCTCCGTATGTGTGTGTGTGTGTGTGTGTGTGTGTGTGTGTGTGTGTGTGTGGTGGAGGTGGGAGTATCTTCTTAACTTTTGATTATTATAATAAATTACACCCACATGCAAAAAATGAGGATGTTGCCTTGCTGATGGTATTTAAAATCATGTGCTTAATACTTTGCAAAAAATTACAGAAGAATAACTGATCTGAGCAAATTCTCGACAGGCATCTGTGGGGGACCAAATGGATTTTCTTTTAGATTATATTTACGTATTAGATTGGAATTATTTGGTTTGTCATGGTTTGTATCACATTGTTCATATTCTTATACCCATATTCTTATATACATAGCAAAATTTCTGGTGACAATTTTTGTATTTTGTATTTAGTTAATTAACAATCACTTATGTTTCGAAAGATTATACTGTTTTGGAGTTACATATACGGTGTCTTATACAGTCCTCACGTCTCTGTGAAATGCAGGGATTGGTTTTTGTAAAAAACTCAGGAGCAAATGGTAGACTTGTATTTGAACTCTGTTTTTTTGACCCCAGAACTCAGCTCTTAATCACTAAGCCAATAATTCTCACACTTTGGAGAGTATCAGAATCATGTGTAGGGCTTGTTAAAACACAGATCACTGCCCCCTAAGCCCCAAGTTTCTGATTTGGCAGATCAGATTGTGACTTAAGCATTTGAATTTTTAACAAGCTTCTGGGAGATGCTGGAGTTTCTGGGAATCACTGAAATAAGCTCCACTGCTTCTCTTATGTGAGCATTTCCTTTCCTGTACTCAGAACAATCTAATACTCAGTAAAATTGAAAAAAACTATAAAACAGAAAATAAAACGGAATGGAAAATCAATAAAATAGTAGAGTATAAGATTGATGTAAAAGGTTAATGAGAGAATACTACTTTGAAAATCCATATGAAGGTAAATTATAAAGATGATTATTTAGCCAATATTCCAAGCCTTCCATAATTATTTCCTCACCTGCTCTTGGTAATCCAGCACAGCCCCATCCATCTCCCACACTGGCTGACATTGGGTGACTATCTAAGCTACTTCCTCTGCCTGGCAATGCTTTTCTTTTCTCTCCTGCAAAAACTCACAACTCTCATTTTGCTTAAAGATCTAGTTCAGATATTTTCTCTACTAAAAAAGCCATCTAAGGTACTCTCAATTTTTTCTCACCAGCACTCTCCCCACATTTTATAATAGTTCCTTGCTTGAACTCTCAGATCACAGTGGACCAAGGATAAATTACATCTTCTTTTTAACTGCAGACAATGAGGTCTTATTCATCTTTCTGTGTAAACTGTAGGACCTAGGTCTCTGAAACTGCCTGGAAATTGCTCAATAAAGGGCCACCAAATTGAAATTATCAAAAATAAAATCAGATCAAGATGGGAAAAATTTTAAAGTTTGTCATACCAAAAGATATGCAGGAGGTTGAAGTGGAAGGATTGCATTAGGCCAAGAGTTCAAGACTTGCCTGGGCAACAGAAAATGACGGTCTCTTTAAGAATAAAAATTATAAAGTAATTGTGGTGGTGCACACCTGTAGTACCAGCTACTTGGGAGGCTGAGGCAGAAGGATTATTTGAGGTCAGGAGTTTGAGACCAGCCTGTGCCACAAAGTAAGACTCTTGTCACACACACAAAAGTACAGATTATGATCTGGGAGACAAAATCACATTGCAGCAGTAAAAGCGCAGTTTATAAAGCATAAAGGAAGAGGTATTCTGACTTTTTTTGTGAACTGTTGTACATTAACTTTTTAAAAAGGCAAACTGAGCCATTTACGCTGATTCATCTATAACTGGTTGGTGTGGTTTCACTGATTCATGCTAACAAAGATGTAAAATTTTTGTGTTTTTGATTAGAGATAGCATTTAGAAGAATCAGAATAACTCATCGAGAAATTATTGAGTAGAAATAATTTGTAAGCTAGAATATTTGATTGGCCTCAAGTATGCCACATCATGGCATACATTATTTTTCTTTCAGAGATTTAAAGAATTCTGCAAATTGACTAGATTTTATTATATCAGTAAGTGAAGATAAAAAATATACCAAAACTGAAAAATACTAGGATGGTTCAATTCTATATCAGGGTGTTCAAAGGAAATTGTAATGTTAGTAATCTAAAACATTTAAGTAAATTCTGTTTTAATTATTTCTAAACAAGCATGAAAAGTTAAACTGGTCTACTGTATGGTAGATATATAGGTATTTTCAAATTCAACTCAGATTTCATCAAAGTAGTTTATAAATTAGCAATTTTAAAATAGAAATGCGATTTTTCCTTTTAAAAGTTATTGACATAAGATGCCCAAAGTATGTAATTTTAGTGAGTTAATTTAAAAATATTTTTTGGTAAAATATTTAATTTTTTTTACTTTAAAACTGTACAGTGTACAGAAGCACTTCTTAAAGTATAGTCTGTGAAGCTTTATAGGTGTTTGAGACTCCATGAAGTCAAACTATTGTTGGGACTCAGAAATTGATATCCCAAAATATGGTGTCTTGATATCCTGAACAGAAGAATCCTCAAGCTCTCTCCAACCTTCTCCTAATCATCTCTTCCAAAGAAACTGTTTCCCTTCCCTGTCATCTTATTTTCAGTTACAGGAAAGATTACAATGTAACCACATCTGAACAGACCTTAATGACTTAACAGAGTCTAATGACTGTCTTCAAGGATTGTTTAATCTCAAGAAAACTACTACAAGGTACTCTCTGTTCCCCAGTCCAGTCATTCTCCCTATCATTCACTTATTGCTCCTCAATAGTATTCCTCTTCTCCCCCTCCCATAACCTGTTTTACCAGAGTCCAAGCCTCCAATCCTTTGTAACCTCAAGATGGCAATTTAAACGAGTGTGCCGTGGTTTCCTTGTGTGATCTTGCAACAGATCATGTGTGTTCTTGCAACTGATCAAATACAGACACAAATGTGAGATTATAGCTACTTTCTATGATACAAGAGAAATGAAATATTATACAAGAGAAATGGAAAACACAGAAAATTACTATTCAGTGGTCTTTTTTGATTTTGAAAACATGGTTTTAGAAAAAAATATGTCACATGTTAACATACTATGTTTATTATTGTTACTTAAAATAAATGAATTAAATTAAATTGCTTAGTTTTATTTTCCAATATTACAAAAATCTAACTCATTGGCATGTTCAGTGATTTTTAATTGTGAAACAGTAATGTGAGATCCCAAAGTTTTAAAAACCCAGGAGAATATTTATAAAGGCTCCATGGATATAAGGCAGTTAGACATTACCCCTCAACATCTTAGTGACTCATGGGAAGGAAAAGTGAGTCTGGGAAACCAGGACTGTATGACACTGAGATTGACATGTCACTGACCTGAAGACATCTGCACCATGTGGACAACTACCTTGGGCACTACTGCACCAAAACTTTTTTTTCACACCAGGAAGAAGGCAGAACAGCTACAAAATCTTTTAAGGGCTACAGGACAGATGGATGAAAGCAGAATATAAACATATGAAATGTCACAATCAGTGTAAATTTGAATTTGTATGAATATGAATATATATATTTTTTCTTGCAGGAATATGAAACCTCATAGAAATTGTTTCTAGGCCACCAGCAAGGAGACACCAACTGCTGCCATTTTTTTCTGTCCCGGGACTAGTCAGAGACCTGCATTGGTCACCCTTCCTCCTTTCAGTCTCCAACCTGGGACCCAGAGGTGACAAATGCTCCTGGTTCAATCATTGTTGATCCAGAGAGGAAACTTCAGGAATGGACACAGAGAGAAGGATGCCTCACTCCCATACTGGACACAGACCGATCTTATCTGAGGGGGGCTTGGCAGCAGCTGCAGCAGATGAGTAGGGTGAATTGGATCTGATTCACCCTCCTCCCACAGCAGTCCACAAGGCTAAGAGCCACCCGATAGGCCTGCACTGAAAGTGGAGGGGAGGTGCTGGAGACCAGAGCCTGCTCCCTATGAAAACAGTGGCTGTTTCCCACTGGTGTTTAGGAAAGGAACTTGAAGTTCCAAAAAATGGCAACAGAGGGAGGTCTTTTCTTCCTCTTTTTTCTCAGTTTTTATTTATGCTTTAGTTCTTGTTTTGTTTTTTGTGTTTTTAGTTTTTCTGTTTGTGTATGGGTATTTTTGAGGACGAGCGCATCATCTGGTTTTTTGTTTGCATGTTTTTTGTCATATGATTTTGTTTTTTTGTTCATTCATTACTTAAGCCTGTTTATTTTCTTTCTCCTTCTCATCTGCCTTCATCTTCCTTTAGTCTCCCTTCTTCCTTTTTCTGTTCTTCCCCCCTTTTTTGAGTTGCAGTCTCACTCTGTAGTCCAGACTGGAGTGCAGTGGCCACTCCTGGCCACCGCAGCCTTGACCTGCTGGGCTCCAGTGATCCTTCTGCCTCAGCCTTCCGAGTAGCTGGAATTACAGGCATGCCCTACCATGCCCGGCTGATTT
>NW_007207729.1:11842-37333 GCF_000164805.1 Carlito syrichta | reverse complement strand
CAGGTGGGTCTTGAACCCACGGGCTCAGGCAATCCACTCACCTCAGCCTCCCAAAGACACGGGATTACAGGCTGAGCCACTGCGCCCGGCTATATTCTTCCCCTTTTACTTTTCTCATTTTGCTCTCAGGGAGCATACATATGCTCCCACCACATGGACAGATTATAAGGTGGTGGGAAGTAGGTTCCAGGAGGCCCACACAACTTGTCAGTGAATATTGTGATCTACAGATAGCTTCTGAACCACAGCTTAATCAAATCTAAAAACTGCAAAAAGCACAATCTCCCATCCCCAGTCAGGCTTCAAAATTGAACAAATCCAGAGGATCTACATAAAGAAGAACAGGGGATTGAGCAATCAGAAGGGAAAACTATCACCCATCACTGAGAAATAGAATTTATGGAGGGGAATAGGGGGAGGAAAATAAACACAACTGAAGAGGAAACAAAGGATGAATACAGGTCCCATACAGACTCCTAGGAAGACAGCACCTGAGAATACAGACTTTGAAACTCAAACAAAGAGAACCCTTAGAATGACTGGTCCAAAACCACAAATCTAGCGATCACGATACTGAGAGAATGAATAAAAATGAGGACAGACAAGAGGAAAGAATGAAAAAGTTGATAACTGAGGTGATAGTAATAAAGAATACGGTAAATGAAATAAGCAACAAACTGGCAACCATGGAAAGCAGAATTAACCAAGCAGAAGAAAGAATCTCAGAGCTTCCGTACCAAAATGAACTAACCCAAACTGTTAGAACATAGAGAACCTTTAAAAAATGGAAGAAAGTCTTCACAAGATGTGTGGTTATACCAAGAGGACAAGCCTAAGGTTAATTGGCATTCCTGAGGCAGATAAAAAAAGAAAGAGGCCCGGAACAAACATTCCATGAAATTATCCAAGAAGACTTCAACCACAAGATATTCTGAGAACCACTGCAAGACATCAAATGAGAAGACCATTTCCTAAACACATAGTAATCTGCTTACATAAAGTATGTTTAAAAGAAAAAATCCTAAGGGCAGCAAGAGAGAAAGGTCAGATTACTTACCTGGGAAGACCAATTAGAATAGCAGCAGACTTATTTACAGAAACAAAACAGGCTATAATAAATTGGAGTCCAATCTTCAAAGTTCTTAAAGATAATTCCAATCAAGAATTTTCTATCCAGCTAAGCTATGCTTCAACAATGAAGAATTAAAATGTTTCCCAGGCATTCAATCCCAAGAGTTTATGCATCTCCAGATCAGCTCTACAAGAAATGCTTAAGAAAGTATTAAACACAGAAGAAAGAAAGAAAAAAAGAGCAATCCGACTCTTCCTAAGAATACAGGAAAAAGATTGAAAGCACACATGTATCAACCCAAATATCAAACGAATATCAACAAACAAATCAGCAAACAACAACAATGAACCCTATAAGAATCTTGACAGGGAAAACTCTCACATCTCAATAATTAGCCTGAACATGAATGAACTAAAAGCACCAAATGAAAAGACATAGAATGGAAAACTGGATAAAAAGAAATGATCAACAATATGCTGTCTTCAGGAGACTCATCTCACTAGAATAGACACTCACAGACCAAAAGTAAGAGGATGGAAAGCAATTTATCAGGTAAATGGAACACAAAGTAAGCAGAAGTTGTGATCTTACTATCAGACAAAATACCCTTTATCAAAAATTTAAAAAGATACAAAAGTTTCACTACCTAATGATAAAAGGTTCAATCCATCAACAAGAAATATTCATCCTAAACATATATGCCTCCAACATAGGAGCGCCAACATTTATAAAGTAGCATCTAGGTAAACTAAAAGACATTGACTTAAGCACTGTAACAGTTGGTGACTTACATACCCCAGTAGCAACCCTAGAGGATCATCAAGGCAAAAAATCAACAAGGAGATCCAGAACCTCAACTTGATGCTTGACCAAATGGATTTAATATATACCTACAGAGCACTCCATCCAACAGCCACATGAAATGTACTCCAAGTTCAACCACATTCTCAGAAATAAATCAAACATAAGCAAATTCCATAAGATCAAAATACTGCCATGCATCTTCTCAGACCACAGTGGAATAATAATAAATACTAATACCAACAAAGTTACCCCCAAACCCACAAATATATGGACACTAACCAGCATGATGCAGAACAATTTCTGGGTCAACATAGAAATCAAAATATAAATTAAAAGAGTTCTGGAAACAAATGAAAAAAAAAGACACAGCTTACCAAAACCTCTGGGATACTATGAAAGCAGTATTGAGAGGGGAATTCATTTATTTATTAACATACATCAAGAAAATGGAAAGATCACAAATTAACAGCCTGACAAGTCACCTAAGGAAACTGGAAAGTCAAGACCACCAAATTCCTAACTTCAGTAGAAGAATCCAGATCACCAAACTAAAAGCCCAAACATAGGACATAGAAGATAAAAATATCATAGAAAAAAATCAACAACAAAAATCTGGTTCTTTGAAAGGATAAACAAGATTGATGGACCCCCTAACCAGATTGACCAAGAAAAAGAAAAAATTCCAAATAAAGATGATCAGAAATGCACATCAAGTCACGACTGACCTTGAAGAAATACAAAAGAATTGCCAGAGATTACTATGGACATCTGTATGGAAACAAACTTGAAAACCTAAATGAAGTGGAGGACTTTCTGACGTCGCACAATCTTCCAAGGTTGAAACAAGAAGAAATGAGACATTAACTAGACCAATAACAGCCTAGGAAATAAATTCCATTGTAAGAAAACTACCCACAAAAAAAGCCCTGGACCAGATGGCTTTCAGTATAGCACTACAAAACATACAAGAGGAGCTGATACCAACACTTTTGAAAGTATTCAAAGCAATCAAGAAAGACGGACCTTCCTCAAATCATTTTATGGAGCTAACACCATACTGATACCCAAACCAGGTAAAGATCCAACAAAAAAAGGGAGCTACAGGCCAATACCCCTGAAGAACATAGTTGCAAAATACTCAACAAAATTTTAGCAAATCAGATCCAATAACACATCTCAAAAATTTTCCACTATGACCAAGCAGGCTTCATTCCTGGAATGCAGGGCTGGTTCAGCATACATAAGATCATAAATATAATTAAATACATCAAAAGATGTCAAAATAGGAATCACATGATTATATCACTGGGTGCAGAAAAAGTTTTCGATAAAATCCAACATCCCTTGAACACCTAGGCATAGAGGGAGCATACCATAAAATAGTAGGAGCCATCTATGATAAAGCAACAGCCAACATATTGCTAAATGGACAAAAATTGGAAGCATTTTCCCTGAAAATTGGAACGACAAGACTGCCCACTCTTACCTTTCTTGTTCAACATAGTGTTGGAAGTCCTAGCTAAAGCAGTCAGTCATGAGAAAGAAATCAGAGGTATCCAAGTAGGGAAAGAGGAAATGAAACTAGCCTTCTTTTGCTGACAATATGATTCTATATCTCAAAAATCCAAAAGAATCTGCCAAAAACCTTCCTGCGGTGATAAAGGACTTTGGCAAAGTCTCAGTGTACAAAAATTAGTGTGCAAAAGACAGTAGCATTCTTATACACCAAAAACAAACAAGCAGAGAACCAAATAAAAAACACAATCCCATTCACAATAGCCACAAAAAAATGAAATACCATGACATCTTCCTAACCAGAGAAGTGAAAGACCTTTACAATGAAAACTATACAACATTGCTCAGATAAATCAAAGATGACACAAACAAATGGCATTCCATGCTCATGGACTGGAAGAATCAACATTGTTAAGAGGTCCATCTTACTCAAGGCAATCCACAGATATAATGCAATTCCCATTAAATTACCAGCATCATTCTTCTCTGACCTGGAAACAACAATACTGAAATTCATATGGAATCATAAATGATGACGAATAGCCAAAGAAATCCTCTGCAAAAGAAACAAAGTGGGAGGTAGCACACTTCCAGACTTTAAACTTTATTATAAGACTACAATAATCAAAACAGCTAGGCATTGGTACAAGAATAGGCATATAGACCAATGGAACAGGATACAGATTCTGGAGGCAAAAATCCAATTTCTCAAACAACTCATGTTTGACAAAGCCTCTACTAGCAACCACTGGGGAGAGGAGAAATTCAGTAAAAGGTGCTGGGAAAACTGGCCCATCACATGCAAAAGATTAAAACAAGACCCCTATCACCCATACACAAAAATCAACTCTAAATGGATCTAAGACCTAACCATAAAACCTCATACTATGAGAACCTTAGAAAATTCAGGAGACACCCTTATGGAAATTTGAACTGGCAGTCAATTCCTGATCAAAATCCCACGAGCCCATGCCATAAGAGATAAGATAGACAAGCGACACCTCGTCGAATTGAAAAGCTTCTGCAAAGTCATCGAAATCATCAAGAGAGTGGGAGACTCTTCACAGAATGGGAAAACATAGTTGCCAACTGTATATCTTTCAAAAGCCTAACATCTAGGATCTATAAGGAACTCAAAGATGCCAAAAAGAAAAAGAAAAAACAAAACAAAACAAAACAAAAAAACAGCCCTATTAAAAAGTGGGCAAAAGATGTGAATGGACACTTCTCAAAAGAAGATATACAAGCAGCCAAAAGATACATGAAAAATGCTCAGCTTCACTAATCATCAAAGAAATGCCAGTTGAAACTACACTGAGATATCACCTAACTCTAGTCAGGATGGTCATTATCAATAACTCAAAACAACAGGTGCTGGAGAGGATGCAGGGAAAAAAGAACACTTCTACACTGTTGGTGGGAGTGTAAACCAGTACACCCTCTGTGGAAAACAGTGGCGATTCTTTTTTTTTTTTGAGTCGGAGTCTCACTCTGTTGCCCAGAATGGAGTGCAGTGGCCGCTCCCGGCCACCGCAGTCTCGACCTGCTGGGCTCCGGCGATCCTTCCGCCTCAGCCCTCCGAGTAGCTGGAATTACAGGCATGCGCTACCACGCCCGGCTGATTTTTTGATTTATTGTAGAGATGAGGTCTCGCCAAGTTGCCCGGTTGGGTCTCAAACCCCCGGGCTCAGGCAATCCACTCACCTCAGCCTCCCAAGGTGCGGGATTACAGGCTGAACCACTGAGCCCGGCTGGCGATTCTTAAAATATCTAAAACTTGACCTCCTATATGACCCAGCAATTCCCCTTCTTGGAATGTACCTGGAGGAACTTAAATCATTCTACCAAAAAAAGATAACTCCACGTTAGTGTTTATTGCAGCACTATTCACAATAGCAAAAACGTGGAACCAACCGTGCTGCTCATCGAAAGTAGATTGGATTAAAAAAATGTGGTGCATATACATGATGGAATATTACACAGCCACAAAAAAAGACGGAATTATGAACTTTATAGCAACTTGAATGGATTTACCATCTATAATGCTCAGTGATCTATCACAGAAACAAAGAACCGAGTACCATATGTTCCCACTCATAAGTGGACCCTGAAAAATTATCATAATACCATTAGAAAAGAATTGGCAGTAGTGGAAAACTGCCAGAGGAGGGAATGGGGGGCACACTTCATCAATGAGGGTACCTGATCTCAAACCAGGTGATGTGGGGACCAAAGTGAGGTCCAAAATTTACCACTACAATGACTATTTGTATACTTAACCCTGAATTGTTCCCCACATCTTTAAAATTAATATTAAAAAAAGAAATTGTTTCTAGATAACCTGCATTAAGAAAAGAATGAGGCATTTCATTTTCCCACCGTTTTCAAAGATCCTTACAGGGTAAATAAGAAATTCAAGCAATGTTTAGCTAGAAACTCACTCATGCTTAAATGGGAAACAAGAATTTACCTGAGGATATGGAGTTATTTGATAACCAAGGCAGAAAGTACAACCAAGCTTCAGGAGAAACCAGAACCAGGATGTTACCCACATCAAGTCCTCAGAAAGTTGTTAAATTATTGTCCTTTTTAGAACACTACAAGGTCATCCCCCCCAAAAAACCCCAGAATTATCTTTGAGAGTGCAGTCCCCTTGGAGTACAGGTTTCCCCGCTAAGTAAGTGTTCTAGGAACCCATCAGAATCATCAGAATCAGTGTCCCAGCTAGCGTTGTTGTGAGAGACTGCATTCAGTTTCAGTGAATTTTTTTTTTGGGGGGTGGAAATTCTTTTAATGTATTTGCTCATTTCATGATGGATGACTTACACTGCGCCGAGTGTCCAGCATTTTTTGACCAAAAACAGCATGACCCCTATGTCCCACCCTTCCTATTCAGTCAATCTCACCCTGAGAGAACTTTTTTGTTGTTTTCCCAGAAGAAAAAAGTCCTAAAAGGAAACATTTTGTGGATGTGGAAGAGCAGAAACAAACAAACAAACAAACAAAAAAACAAACACCAAAATTCATCCAAATTGATGTTCAAAAACTGTTTTGAGCAGTGGAAAAAGCATCTCAATAGTATTGCATCAAAGGGGAGTACTTTAAAGGCGATATTTAAACATTTAAGAATAAATACACAATTATTCATAAATAAATCCCATTTTGTTGGGGGAATTTCCCCCCTCATATGTTGGTTTTAGCTTTACTTCTCTCTGGGTTCCTGATAAATCACCTGCCTCTGTAGATTAGGTTTTTTCTGATCCATGTGTACGCTGAAAAGTGAACCACACATGTTCCCAAGCTTCCAATCCAAGCCACCAGCAGAGGCTGGTTAGTATCGTTGAATTCCAACTCCATATGCTTAGAATAATCTAACTGGCTCAATGGGGAGTATATTTCCATCCTTGATCAAGGTAGTTATGCTTAGAAGTGTTTGACACTGAAGCTCATGAGAGCACATGGTCTCAAAGAAGTGACTTGTAAGTTGACTATTCACTATTAATGAGATATGTCAATATAACCAATATGTTTCTACCTATATTCAGGTAACTTAGCTACCCTGCCCAGGGTCTCAGTCGATCTTAATTTTAGCACATAATCACTACAGCTTAGTAACAGGTATAAACACTCTCTGTACATATAATTCTAGGAAACTGTCTTGGTAGAAGTTCCCCAGATAATTCTCTTTATGAAACAGGGATTCCCTAAGCAATTGCTGCACTGTAATCATATTTCTTTTTCTTTAGGCTCCCATCTCCTACCTAAATCAATCAAAACCTGTACATAAATGGGAGCTGATTCAGTCTGAGGAAATTACTGTGGATATTGTATGTCTTCAAGGAAGCATTGGCTTAGTATTGGGATACGTTTTTAAGTATTGTTGATACAGAGACCCACTAATGTGTGTCCATATTGCCACAGCCCCTATACAAGGGCATGGTAAGGGTTCAGATGCCCCTGTACATTCCTGAACAACATTTCTGAGAGTCCCCTTATCTCCTATGCATTCCCAGTATGTAGCTTCAGGGGATCCTTGACTTCCCTGTAGACTACGCCCTATCAGCTGAATGATGCAAATCCTCATTTTCTCACTTTTTCTGAGTAGTCATAGGTTTGCATAATATAGTAACATTGTAATCCTAAGTTTTGTGATTTGTATAACTTTTGTTTCAATGTAATCATAAGTTTTGTGATTTGTATAACTTTTTCATAATGCATGATACCCTGCCTTGTAAACTCCCTTTACTCTATGTCTTTTGATTAATGCTTCTGCCAGGACCTGCTGATCAAAGCTATGAGATACCTCTGATACTAGGCACCAAGAAGTCAGGCCCAAAAAAGTCACTATCGATAAATGTGGCTGAAGCTCAAGTTCTATACAATGTTCTGCTGGTCATGTGGCTAGTGTATAGGTACTAACAACTATGGACTTATAAAAAGTGAACTGTAAAAGTCTGCAGGGTGAGCAGAACCATTTTAGAAAGACCTTGAGTCTGCCTCTGCTCCCTGGATCCCTGGATTCAAACTCAGAAACAAACTTATTTCTATCAGCTCCTTCCCACTTTGGTTTATTAGAGTATTATTCGGACTGTAACACTGTGTTTAGCAAGTTGTTTGTTTGAAGGCCTGCTCACTACTGGTATGCTGCAACCATACCCTCACTACTTCTGTGCTACAACTATATTCAACTGTACCCATACAATGATTGGTCTAAATGCCCTACCTCCCTGATGACCTGAGTCATTGGGACATGCAATGCCTTTTTCAACTTGCATTCAGACCATTTCTGGAACAGCTGAAAGGGACCTATTTTCTTGGTAGTGTGATCTATTCTCTTTCAACTTTGCCCAGAAAATGCTAAGAAACTCTAACACCTGTTCTTTCTTTTTTTTTTGGTCATGCACCATGTCTTTTATCTCCCTAATTAGGAGAAATTGGAAGTGACCAAAATTTGTCTGTGTCTCACCAGTATCTGTGGGCATGTGTCTCTATGCAATACTTATTTCCTTAAAGGAGAAAAAGTCACTTTTGTAGTTCCACTCTTGGGACTAGGGAGTTGATCTTAATCAGACTGTAGTATCTTGGGTAATAAGATGTATTCGTAGTCGTTTTTAATAAACAACTCATTTGAAAGTCCTGTTCTCAATGCTCATCATAGCTGAGCCTAGAAATAATCTCTTCTTGATCTTTCACAGATCTTACAGACTTAAACATTTTTTAAAATAATTTAAAAAATGTTTTTGCAGAGACAGGAGCTCACTATGTTGCCCAGGCTGGTCTCAAACTCCTGGGCTCAGGTGTTCTTCCTGTCTTGGCCTCCCAAAGTGCTGGGAGTTTAGGCATTGTGCTGAACCAGATCTTAGGAACTTGATCTAAAGGGGCCAATCTTCATGTCATTTAAACATAGCAAACAATTTGTGTCTGCAGAAGAATACTATCTTGAATGGTAAAATCAGTGTGGTAATAGGAAACAGAACAACAGCCTAACTCGTGTCTTCCCCTGGCTGCCTACTGCTGCTCTAGATTCAGTGTTGCTCTTGGACCAAGGCCAGTGTTTGTATCACGTGCTCTAAACCTCTTCAGTCCCTCCTCTGGCCATGTGCCTTCTTCAAGAAGCTAAAAGTCTGCAAAATCAAGGGAGTTGTGTTCAGTCAGAGCTTGGGACTCTTGCTTTTAGACCATGTTTGGTTACTGGAAGCCCTAAAGTTTGCTCCTCAGTCACAAGCTTTCTTCCAAAGTTTATGTAGGGCCCTTCCAGAAGTACTTCCAGGAAATATTGCCCTGTGAGAGAATCCACCCCATGACCCAAAAAATGACCAAAGGATGTGTTTACAAGGGCAGGAGTGGAGTTTGGACTCTCTGGTTGGGATGGGCGTATAACCAGGGCCCTTCCAGTGTGAAATGGGACAGAGGTGGGAGAGAAAGGAGCAGGCAGTCCCCTTCCAGGGACCAGGAATTTCTTCTTTGTTTGCTGCTGTGTTCTGTTGCAATAACTCAAACAACGCAAGAATTCTAAATTTAAACTTGGTCTTCCAGGGTATTGCAAAGATTTATTTATTGAAGTAGAAGTATAGATACATGTCTTTTAAAAATTTGACTTGATTTATATCTTTTAAATACTTAGACATATGGCATGTGGGCCTCCATTTTTACTCTTGCCACGAAACTCACAAATGTTAGAAACCAGCATGCCCAGTTTCTTAGACTTTTCCAGACACGTTCAAATATTATTTTATTACACAACTTTTGCCTTAACTCTAAAGTATTTGTCTGATAGACTGAACTGGACTGCAAAAGACAAAAACAAAATTTTCCAGCTCATAAGACCTTTTAAACTGGAATGAAAGCAATAAGAGAAGCTCGTTTATGTCACTCTCAAGCCCAGACCTACATTTTATCCCTTTATACTCAATCTACAAAAGCAAGGGAAAGTAAATCTAAAGAAATGCCTGTCAAAAGGGAGAGAGAGAAGATGAATAGATTTACTGTAATACTTAGAAAATAGAAGAAAATGCCCATCTATTCTAAAATTCCTTTCCCTGAGACCCGCTTTTGTTCCAGATAGGAATTTTATCTGACTATACTTGGCTATGATATCTTCATGAAGAGGCATTAAATATTATCATTGAGGCATTTTGTATTTCTTGGGTATTTATTTATTTATTCATTCTTGGGTTCATGCCTGTAATTCAAGGACTTTGGGAGGCTGAGGCAAGAGGATTGCTTGAGCCTGAGTTCAAGACCAGCCCAGGAACATAGTGAGATTTCAAGTCTACAAAAATCAAAAAAATTAGCCAGGCATGGTGGCATATACCTGTAGTCCAAGCTACTTGGGAAACTGAGGCAGAAGAATCTCCTGAACCCAGAAGGTCGAGCCCATTGAGAGCTGAACTCCAACATGGGTGACAGAGTGAGACCATGACTCAAGCAACAAACAAGCAAACAAACATAAAACAAATCACTAGCAGTTGAGTTACCTCTTCCATGGGTCATTTTGCTCTTATGACAAAGTTAGGGGCAAAAATTATTTTCAAGGGTTGCTGTAGATGGGACTCTAATCTTGTCAAACAAACACACAACCACAGCTACTATTATCGTGTATAGAGCAAGCTGAGAAGAGATTCCCCCAAGTAGTGCCCTTTTACAAAATGATGACTCAGCATTTACAAAATGATGCCCTTTTACAAAATGATGACTCAACATCAACCTAGGTATGCCCTGACTTCCACAAACACAGCCAGAGAAAGGCAGCAGGAGACCCAGTTGCCACTGCATGGTCTCCCATGAGCAACATGGATGCTACAGATTCAAGTTTCTTATTATCCTTCATCTGGTAAATGAATCCTACAGTCTTATGCATTTTAAAAAAATTAAACCTTTCATGCAATTTTATGACACCTAATATCAAAGCACAGTTTGGATGTCATTAAAGTTAGCAATGTCAATATTATTCGCTGCTGATCTTCTAATGGACTGCTACATTTTCTGGGGAGGTCAAATATGGAAGCTGGGTTACGCATTAGCCATGTGGTCTTCAAGTTTGATATATTTAGACATGCAGTGATGTGAGCACTTGTAAAAACTTGTCAGGGTTCACCCTCTGTGGAAGCAGATTAGGTGACTGATTCTGTGACCTGATTTCAGAGGCTGCAAACCTTTGCTATTCCTAACATGTTGATGTGTACCCTACCACTGTGCTAAAACTTCTAGCTAAATGGCAGAAAGACACAGTGTTTGCTTCTCCTGTCTAATGCTATGAAGGTAGCAGAGCTTACCTCAGTGTGGGGAGTTCTTGCAGTTAGAGATGCTCCTTGCCATTAAGTAACTAGGTCTCCATGCTGCCCACATTAAAAATGTAAATGTGCAAGAAGAAACTCTAGTAACATCTGTATTAGTTAGGTAAAGGCTAAGCTGCTATTTAAAAATTAAGGAGCTTTCAAAGATCCTTAATTTCCTAGCAAATGTTTTTATCTGTACAACCAAAGCAGGATTGCAGGTATGTCCATGCTCTGACTCATAGCAAAAGAAAATAATAGATGTCAAGGGCAAGCAACGTTCTCTTAAACTAGTGAAGAAGTCATTGCGCTTACCACTTCTGTTCATATTCCCTTGGGGATACCTAGGTCATAATCCAAAAACTGCTGCAAAGCAGAGTCTGGAAAGTGTCATCTCCACCTGGGTGCTACATACCCAGAGTGAACTCTGCTTTTCCAGTAGAATAGGAATATGGATTAAAAAATTTTTTTTTTCTTTGAATCATACTCTGTCATCCAGGTTACAGTGCAGTGGTATGCTAATAGCCACCGCAGCCTCTACCTACTGGGCTCAGGCAATGCTTCTTCCTCAGCTTTCTAAGTAGCTGGAACTACAGTTTCATGCCACCAAGCCCAGTTATTATTATTTTTTATTATTGTTGTTATTATCGTAGAGACAAAGCCTTACCAAATCGCCCAGGTTGGTCTCCAACCCCTGGACTCAGACAATTCTCTCACCTCTGCATCCCAAAGTGCTGGGATTACAGGTGTGAGCCATCATGCATGGTCAGGAGTATAGATTTTTCATGGACAACTATCATTGTCCACCACAGAGATTCAAAATATCAGCATTTTCAACAGAATCAATTCAATAAAGTAGCTATTGTTCTAGTAAAATCTTGAAAAAACTAGCAAAATCTTGTTATGGGACGTAGAACAGGGGTGTTTTTAATGAGGCCAGAGTAAGTAGCTTTGCAAAGTAGCTGGGCCTGATTGTGAGTCACTTAAGATAAAGTTGGAGGGGAATGTGGTAGTCAACGATAAACTCAAAGGTACCATGGAGGATTACCCTCGGGCACAGTGGAGATGTAATACTGAGCAGGTGATATGACAAGATCAAGGTCATCCTGGAGTTATTTGTGAGCACATCATTACTAAAAAACAGTTGACCCTCAAACAACATGGGTTTAATTGGATGAGTCCATTTATATGTGGATTTTCTTCTGCTTCTGCTACCCCGAGATAACAGGACCAACCCCATTTCCTCTTCCTCCCCCTCACGCTACTCAGTGTGAAAATTATGAGGATGAAGACCTGTAGATGACTATGATGACCCACTTCCACTGAATAAATAGTAAATATATTTTGTCTTATGATTTTCTCAATAATTTTCTTTTCTCTAGTTTACTATATTATAATACAGTACATAATATGCAAAACATACAAAATATGTTATTACCAACAATTTGTTATCAGTAAGGTTTCTGGTCTACAGTAGACTATTAGTGGTTAAGTTTGGGGGAAGTCAAAAGTTACATGCAAATTTTTACCATGTAGAGGATCAGAGCCCTTAACTCTGTTCAGGGGTCAACTGCATTTACTTATTTAGTTTTTGCACAAAATATTGTATCAATATTTACCTCTTTGACTGGAAATGTCATATGAGGTACGGACAATAGCTTTGAGCATTTCTCCATATAAAAATGTTTTAGTATTAATATAAGAAAAATCATCTTAAATTAATGTATTTACACTTGAGATATCTCATTCATATTTTTTTCTTTCTGGTGTCCTTACTCTGATTTTGTTAGAGAAATTTAAAATGCACAGTGAGGGTCATTATCAGATATTTATACCCATTTATTTGAGGTTTTTAAAATGTTTGATGCTGCTGGGATTCTAGAGTTGTATGATATCCTGGCGCCACCCAGCAGACCGAGTGAACAGACTTTTGTGGTCACTTGTAAAACAGACTGAGAATGGGGAAAACAAGTAGAACCTTGGCATGGTGTGTGGGTTGGGAAGTCAATTCAGGATGATCCCTTAAGGTCAGGAATTTGAGACCAGTCTGAGCAATATAGAGAGACCCCAAACTCTATAAATATGAAAAAAATAAGTTGAGCATGATGACTCACTAAAGTGGAAGGGATCACCTGAGCCCAGCAGTTTGAGGTTGCAGTGAGCTATGATCACACCATTGCACTCCACTCTGGCTCTCTTAAAAAAAAAATCCCAATGTGCACAATTTCTATTTCTTCCCTTTTTTCAGAAGCAGATCAGGAATTGGCTTGGTTTGCCACTTTCAATGCCCTTTCCACACTCCACCTTCATTTCTAGAGGTCATGGTAGAGAACTGAGAGGGCTTAGGAATTTGCAAGGAAATCTGAATTGTAAAGTGCTCTCCTGGATGTGTCCATGTGCTCAAATCAGGAATTATCCCAAGGTGAAGTACCTTGCTTACAGGACTAGGATTTATCTGCCTTTCTCTATCATTTGTATGTTTTCCATCCACTTTTCAATTTCATGGTTTCCATGGAGAGTGTCTCCATTTGTTTAAATTGCTATGAATCGTGGGCAACATCTTACCCTTTTTGGAATAAAAAAAATGTAAGTAAACTTTTGCCCAAGTTACCTTGAAGTAGGGGCCAGGTATGGTGGCTTATGCCTGTAATTCCAGCACTTTGAGAGGCAGAGGTGAGAGGATTGCTTGAGGTCAGGAGTTTGAAGCTTTGAAGTGCTCATTACATTCTTCTTCATTTATTTATGTCTCTCCTGGCCCATAGACACAGACTTCTCATGAAAACATATTACCAAATACTAATTATCTCTGAAGACATCACAGGTTGAAAATCAACAAAATGCCCACACAAAAAACTATGAAAATCTCTCTATTTGGGAAGAATGTATTAATTGCTGAAGTTGAAGAAAGTACCTACTGCTTCTTTCTTACAACTCACCTACTAGATTTTAAATTATTGGTGACACACCCATTAGCTTCCATGACTCATTTCAGGTCAAGAGTTCTTGTTTAGTCTAAAGTCGGGTTCCCTGAAAGAATAACCTACTCTAACCTTTTCTTCACCCTCATCTATTATTAAGTTTTCAATTTCATGCAATGATTCCAACTCACTTCTTCAGGGAAACTGTTGGAGACAGGAGAAACTCTTCATTCACTGAACGCGATGCCTGTGGTCCTGTCGTCACTCTGTAGAACCTAGGTCTCTTGGACAGTATTTTCTTGGAGTCATGTCTCTCCTTGGTTTTTATGACACTTTTTTTTGGTTACCATCTCATTATCTCATCCCTTTTTTTGGGTTTCCATTGGAGTTTCCTCTTCCTCTGTCTGCCCTGTTTACATCAGAGCTCAAAGGGTCCATATTTGACTTTCTGCCTGTTCGCATTGGGATATTTCAACAATGCCAATGAAACCACTGCAACTGCTTGACCTCTGTCCTGACTCCAAATCACATGTTGAATTTCCTGCTAGACATTTCCGACAATGTCCATGAAGACCTCAAAAGTATTCAAAGGAGAATTCATTGCCTTTCTTCTCAGAAGTGGCTCTGCTCCTTCCTATTGTTCTAATAAAAAGCAACCAAGAACACTTGAAGGTTTGAAATATCTTTTATTGCCACCTCCCACCTACATCTAAGTGATTTGTTTCTATTACCTTTAGACTGTAAGTTTATTTTCAGTTTATTATCTTCACTCTATCCCCAGTGCTTCTAATTAAGACCATCAACCTGCCTCTCTGGATTACTGTAATTAATGCTAATTTGCAGTTTCTCTCTCTACTCTTCTCTCTGTACTTCCTTTCTTCAATATCTTTTGACAACATCACCAGAGTTAAAAAAAGGTAAATCTGATAATATTATTTCCATATTAAAAGATTGTTCTATTGAAATCTCCTACTATAATTGTGAATTTGGCCATTTTTGCTTGCAGGAGGGTTAAAGTCTTCTGTGGATTTGTCTATATTCTATTTGTTTCTATAATTTTTTTATTTTACAGTTGTGGAGTACAATTCAGGGTTAGGTATACAAATTATGCAGATACCCTTGTTGATGAGGTGTATTCCTCCCTCCCCTAGCAGTTTTCCTTAACTGTCAATCCCACCTCCCCTCCCCTGACAGTTTTCCACTTCTGCCAATCCTTTTCTTACAGCATTTTGATAATTGTTCAATGTCTGTTTATGAGTGAGAACATATGATACTCTGTTCTTTGTTTCTGTGATAGATCATTATGATCAACTCTAAATCCATCCAAGTTGTTGTGAAGTCCATATGTTTGTCCTTTATGGCTGCATAATATTCCATTGTATGTATATATATATATATATACCACATTTTAAAAATCCAGTCCAATTTCGATGGGCAGCCAAGTTGGCGCTATGATTTTGCTAATGTGAATAGAGTTGCAACAAACATATGTGTGCAGGCATCTTTTTTATAGAATGATTTGAGTTCCTCAGGGTATATTCCCAATAGGGGAATTGCTGGGTTATATGGAATGTCAATTTCTAGTTCTTTCAGAAATCGCCACACTCTTCCAAAGTGGTTACACTAGTTTGCATTCCCACCAGCAATGTAGAAGTGTTTCTTTTTCTCTACATCATCGCCAGCATCTGTTGTTGTTGGTTTGATTAATGATGACCATTCTTATTGGGGTTAGGTTGTATCCTCAGCATCTTCCTAACCAGAGAAGTGAAAGACCTTTACAATGAGAACTACAAAACACTGCTCAAAGAAATCCAAGATGACACAAACAAATGGAAAAATATTGCATGCTCATGGATAAGAAGAATCGACATTATTAAAATGTCCATCTTACCAAAGACAGTCTACAGATTCAATGCAATATTCACTAAATTATCAATATCATTCTCAGACCCAGAAATGACAATACAGAAATTCATATGGAAACATAAATGACCACAAATAGCCAAAACAATCCTTAACAAGAGAAACAAAGCAGCAGGTATCACACTTCCAGACTTCAAACTTTACTATAAGGCTACAGTAGTGAAAACAGCCTGGTCTTGGTATAAGAACAGGCATATAGACCAATGGAACAGGATAGAGATTCCGGAAGCAAAGTCTCGATTTCTCAACCAACTAATCTTTGACAAAGCCTCCAACAAAAATCTCTGGGGAGAGGAGAACCTATTCAGTAAATGGTGCAGAGAAAACTGGCTGATCACGTGCTGAAGATTGAAACAGGAGTCCTACCTATCACACCATACACAAAAATTAACTCTAAATGAATCAAAGACCTAAATGTAAAGCCTCAAACTATAAGAATCATAGAAAACACAGGAGACACCTTTGTGGAAATTGAATCTGGCAACCAATTCCTGATCAGAACCCTAAATGCCAATACCATAAGAAATAAGATAGACAAGTGGGACATCATCAAACTAATAAGCTTCTATAAAGCAAAAGAAACCATCAAGAGAGCAGGGAAACAGCCTACAGAATGGGAAAAAATGTTTGACAACTGTATATCTGACAAAGAGCTAACATCTAGGATCTACAAGAAACAAACGTGCCAAAATGAAAAAATATCCCATTAAAAAGTGGACAAAAGACAGGAATAGACAACTCAAAAGAAGATATATGGGCAGCCAATAGCTGCATGAAAAAGTGCTCAGCCTCACTCATCATCAGAGAAATGCAAATCAATTTTTTTATTCACTTACTTTTCAGCTCTATTATTAGGAACTTGATCATTTAGAAAAATAATGTGTTTTTGATGAATTGACCGATTTCTCATTATTGAATACCTCTGTCTTTGTTAGTACTTTTTGTTTTAAAGTCTACTTTGTTGGATATTAAAATAGTCAAACCATGTCTCTTATGATTGAGGGCTTGCATGGTATATCTTTGTTCATCCTTTTACTTTCAAACTAAACATATTGTTTTTAAAGTGAAATTCCTGTAGAGAGCATACTGTTAGCATACTGGCTTGTTTTTAACCCTTCTGACAATAGTGACTTTTCTTTTGAATAATTAGTTATTTTACATTTAATGAAATTATTGCTACAGTTTGCTTGAAGTTTGACAACTTATTTTTCTTTTTTATTTGCTTTCTCTCTTTTTAGTTCCTTTGATCTTAATTTCTTGCTTTCAAAAAATAGTATTAAAATAGTATTAAAATAGCATTCTATCTTATATATAGCCATTAGATTTTAATTTTACCTTTTTATTTAATTTTTTAGTTATTTCAAAGACTAAACTCTGCACACTTAACCTATTACAGTCAATCTTGAATTAATATTATTTCATTTCACTAATAATGTAGAAATCTCCCCTGAATAATCCCATTTATCCTAATTTCATGCTTTCTACTACTCTTAAGCATTTCACTTTGCTCTCAAATACCCTTATTTCACACGTGTTTTTAACCCCACAATACAAATGTTTTATGTCATAAATAGCCTTTGTTTTTCAAAGGTTAGGAAGAAAAAAAAAGTTTACATATTTACATTATTTACCATTTTCAGCTTTCTTCAATTGTTCCTGCGGATCTCATTTACAACTGATATATTTTTCTTCAGACTGAAGAGCATTTGGTATTTCTGATGGTGCATGTCTGGTGGCAACACATTTAGGTTTCATTTATTGTATATTCATTTATCTAAGAATATCTGTATTTTATCTTTATCTTTGAAAGCTATTTTTGCTGCATATAGAATTCTAGGTTGACATTGACATTATTTTTTTGTTGTTGTCTCAGCACCTTAAAATGTCAGTCCTTATTGTTCTGGCTTGGATTCCTTTTAATGAGATTGTTACTCTCCCATATGTAATGTACCTTTTACTCCAGTGCCTTTCAGAACTTTTCTCCTGCCCTTTGGATATCAGTTTGACAAAGATATGACCTGGTGGACTTTCCATATATTTATTCCACAGGAGATCGAGTTTCTTGGGTTCATGCATTTTTAAACATATAAAGACACTTTTTTTCATCTCCCCATTCTCTTTTTCCTATCTATCTCTCCAATGACACGTATATTTGACTGCTTGATGTTCCATAGGTCAACTAATACTTTATTGTTGTGCTTTTTGTCTTTTTTTCTCCTTCCATGCTCTATTTTGGATACATTCTCTTTACCTATCTTCACGGTCACTAATCATTTAATTATTTTGTTGTTTTTTTGTATAGTCCATCATTTTTCATATAACATTTTATTCAGATATCTTTTTAAAACTGGTTTTTATTGTGGTTTTCATTTCTCCTGCTGAAATTTCCTATCTGTGCTTCCCATATTTGTCTACTTACGATAGATTCTGTACTTTCTCTGCTAATTCCAATATCTGGATTTTCTGTGATTTGCTTTTGTTATTTTTTTCCCCTTGCTTGTGAGTTCTATTTCTGTCTCTTCACAGATTTTTGTAATTTATTATTGCATCCTGGAATTTGTGTATAGAAGAAAACTGAGGGGTGAGGAATAACATTTTTTCCTCAGAAGATTCAAGTTCATATCTTTTGATGGCTAAAGTGAGGAATTGATCATTCAGTTTTCACCAAGGGTTTATTTGATCCAGGACTGAGCTGAAGTTCTCCTCTGGCTAACCCAATCCCAACATTTAGTTTCCCAAGGAAAGGCTATTCTAATGTTCTTATTAGGATTTGATTTGAGATTTCAAATTCAAAGCTGAGAATGCTAATGTGTTGACTCAGGCCTCTCTTCTTCTTATAAAGTCAACAGTATAAAACCTTCTCATAATAACCCATTAATCCATTAATCTATTATTGGATTACTCCATTCATGATAGCAGAGCCCTGATGATCCAGCCACCTCCAAAACGTCTGGTCTCACCTCTCAATACTGCCACATTGGGGACTGAATTTCAACATGTGTTAGGACAAATATTAGAACCATAGCATCTTGAGATAATACCCTACCTATTTAAGGACAACTTATTTCTATTACACATGTTATCCAATTTTGCTAAAAGGTTGCAAATATCAGACATCTAAGACTTTCTTGTGTTATTATAGTTTTTTAGACAAAAAAACAAGCAATTAGTGATAGTAAATGCTAGCTAAATATTTATACAATAAATTTTTACATATTATTAATAAAATTCACTAGTAGAGAACATATTTTTCATCTAATAGAAACAAATCTGCAATCCTTTAGAAAAATATTCAGTCTGAATTTCCATGAATGTTAAAATTAAATATTTTTTCTGAATAACGGTGATATTTTATTTTACATAGTAAAAGCATATCTTTGTTATCAGGCTTTTCAGAGAATATTCCTTTTTTATGCTTGTTGCAGACTGACAATAACATATCTAACACTTTAAGATAAAAAGAATTTGCATTTCACAGTTATAGTCAAGTTATGCCTTTTTGTTCTAAGAAAATATTGAAAAAAATAATAAGACACCTTGACACTTCTATACATTTCTGAACCATAAGCAAAATGAAGAAATTGAGAACTCACAGATCAATTTTCCATTGTAGAGATTCATGATCTGTTATCTTGCTTGACTGAACAGTTCTATGACTTGATAAGAATTAGAGTTCATTCATATTTTCCCTTCTTGTAACACATGCATGAAACTGGATGCCAGGACCAAATGGGCACACTGTCAACTAGGGGCATTTTTCTTTTAGATGTCAGGAAGCTACCAGCCCAAATGTGCTTTGTTTCTTCCCACCGCTTTCATTATCTGGTTAATTATCCTCTCTGTAATTTGCAATTTGCTGAGCTTAATTTTACAAGCATGTACATGTAACTTTTAAAAAAATTTGCCAGTGTTTGTTGAGCGTTTTGCTCAACAACACTTTTCCCCCCCTCCAGATGCTGCTGATTATGCAGGATAATTTTTCTTTTGAATGGAAGGCATTTCAACTGAAAGTAAAAGATGGTCTGCTTTTTCTTAGCCTTATACACTTTGTCATTGTCTGTATTTCTCTCAGCCTAAAAGGCTCTTTCTTGCCTTTCTGTCTTATTTATTGACTACTGTATTAACAATAGTTTTCCTGGAAGCAGAGAAATTTTTTACCCTCTGACGTCTTGTTGGTCAGCGCTACTCTCTACTTTGACATGCTACATTTGGGAGTGAAATATTAAGATATGAGGCTAGGCAATTTTTCAAGGAAGATAAAGTAAGAATATAACACATTTTGATAGTTTTTTCATGCCATAGAAATGAAAAAGTGTGCAGTGCATTTGCTAAAATGGGACAGGGAATCATATATTTTTGAAGGAACATGATGGATCATTCACACAGTGCATATGAAGTGACTTGTGTACATTTTCAAAACCAAGGTGGTGTTCTTCATTCAAACAAAACTTAGCAATTCAATTGGTCGGTGTAGGAAAAAAGGGAAAAAGAAAAATGCAAAGGAAATGAAGTCAAAGATGACAAAATGTAGGAGAAAGTGTTCAGCCAGATTTTTACCACCAAGGATCTTGAAGGTGAGTCTTAGGGTATGTTTTTGCATGGATTAGATTGAACCCTAATAAGGAAAGATACTGCCAAGAGAACAAAGAATTTCAAAATTATGTCATTGTAGCCATCTTCCTTATCAAGTGATTTTTGGTAAGATAAAAAGGTGGCAAAACAAAATAAAGGAATACTGTATTCTATAATTGTGGTTTGGACCCAAGTCTTGAAGTAGAGTCCAGTAAGCCAGGGTAAACCATACAAAAGTCTCCTTAGGTACCAAATAAGCCAGACCCTCAGATTCAAGCAGGCCCTGTAGCTTTCTCTCATAATTCTGTACGCTTGAGTTACTTCCTGTAACTTTGCAACTTATGAAATGCATAGACAAAAAGGCAAAATGGCCAGAACTGATGGGAGCTCTCCACCTGTGATTTGCGTGCACATTCTCAGTGGATGATGCCTTCTATTGTGACCTGGATATGAGAATGCATCCTCAGAAACAAGGGTATCATTCTTTTCAAAACACCTCACCAACCACATGTGTTTTCATAATGTGCCCACTTGCAGACTTCCTCACAACCTGAGCAGGGTGTAAAGCATTGGTATGAATTTTGTATATGTGGAACTCATGAATGTTAAGAATCAGCTTTTTGTTTTCTCAGTGACTACATGTGGAATTGATACGACTACAGACTTCAGAATTCTCTCCTCTCTGCTCTTTGTATGGCTCCAGGATGCTTTTCTAACATGGATAGGTCCGTCTGTTATTCTTGTACACCTAGCAGAAGAGAAGTCATAACCTTGTTCCTGCATTAAAAGATAAGCATTTTAGGAAAAAGTCAGATGGTTCCAAAACTGATAGCTGTTGTTTACAAAACGTGAAGCCCAAGCATGGGATATTCATGAAATAACTTCAGGGCTTCCAAAAGCCAAATGAAAGGTCCATCTTGTCTCATTTGTAAATCCCCATACCTCATTATTTTCCACCACAGTCTTGGCCTTCGCTCCTCTTGGAATAGGCAACTGGAGCATTTTTGAGGGGGTTGAAAAACCTTGGAGGGTTACAAAGATTTTATGTCTCCTCTTAGATGAATGAGTTAGAATTAGTGTGCCAGCCGGGCTCGGTGGCTCAGCCTGTAATCCCGCGCCTTTGGGAGGCTGAGGTGAGTGGAATGCCTGAGCCCGCGGGTTTGAGACCCGCCTGGGCAACTTGGCGAGACCTCATCTCTGCAATAAATCAAAATGAGCCGGGCGTGGTAGCATGCGCCTGTAGTTCCAGCTACTTGGAAGGCTGAGGTGGAAGGATCGCCGGCACCCAGCAGGCAAGGATGCGGTGGCCGGGAGCGGCCACTGCACTCCAGTCTGGGCGACAGAGTGAGACTCCAACTCAAAAAAAAAAAAAAAGAATTAGTGTGCTAATTGAACCGGTGGTTAGTTTTACTATGCCTCTATTTTCTCCCATGGCTCTCAAGACCAAGGACTAAATGACAAGCCCCCCTTCTCTGTCCTTCCATCAGGGTAGTGCTTCCTCATCTTATCCTTAGGTCATTGCAGGTAAAAATGTAGATTCTAGAGGTCCACTTCAAATCGACAAAATCAGAATTTCCAGGACCACATCCCTGGTTATTCATATACATGTAAGTCAGAAAGACTGCCAGACAGAGATTCACCTGGTTGTACATGCAGAAACAAATTTCTTTGAGGAGCTGGTTCTCTAGGTGTGTGTCAAACTTCAAGCAGCTTTCTTCAGTGCATTTTAAGAGGGATGCACCATCAATGGAGACAAACTTCTTTAGGCATGTAGCATTTGCCTCAGAGGATTTGGCATATCAAATACTCACTTCTCTTCTTGGTGGCTGAAAACAAGAAGAGTGTGGGAAGTGAAAAAAACCCAGCATTTTAAAACATGTCTTTTGTTATTTTTCCATCAATCTCTGTAACCTGCCTGTTTGGGGGAAAATACACACCCACATTCTTTGGCAGGATTATTAAATCCTAAATTGTATCCTTGTGGCTTCTACTTAACACAATCAGAAAGAAAAGAATACTTCAGCTGACAATAGACAAACCATTTCCAGTGGGAATAAGACATTTTTTAAAAGTCTGCAGATAGCAAATGTTACTTTGCTGTTATTATGTAATTGGGGAAACAGGATGAGAAACGCTTAGAAATGTTTGGTTATAACACAGCTCCACCCAGTGGATTTCTGTTGAATTTCATTCTTGTTGATAAACACTGAATTTACCAAATGCCTCCTGAGTTTATATTTAACTGACTTTTTTGTGATTATGTGAAAAGTAAAGGATTGATTATATGGGTAGAGAAAAATCTGAAGAAAATGCATCCAGATATAAACAGATTTTGATATGTGTTTAAAACTTGGAATGAATGTGTTTTCTATTTTTAAAATATTTTCTACATTTTCATACATTCATCTACCCACCTACCTATATCTATATTTATATCCATATGAACTTAGTGAGAAATGTCAACAAACATCATTTTCAAGAAATGTTTCAAAAAGTGCTAGAGGGCATTTTTTGTTTGTTTTTTGTTTTTTTGTTTTTTCCACATGATACAAATATCGTGTTACTTTAGTTCTGGTGTCATTTTCTTAATTAGTTATGACTCTTAATCCAATTGCTCAATAAAAACACAACTGAGATAATTGCACTTTACTTTCACCATTTCCATTCACTTAGTTTGCTAGTATGGGCAGATAATTCAATATCTCAACTTCAATTTCCTCTTCAGTGAAACACAAACACATTTGTTTTTATTTTTAGTCTGGCATCAATAACTAATTGAGCCTGAATGAAACGTCATTGTACACCTACCCTTAACTGTACCCCACAAAACCATAATAAAAACTACTGATTAATGAAAAAAAAAAATAACTAATTGAGGCAATGACTGGAAAGAATAATAAGTACATGAAGGAAATAGTCATTAACACTCTGCAAGATCCTAGTACTATTTTATTTCTGGAACAATTTAGAACTATTTGCACTGTAATGTTTTTGGGAAAAAACCAAAATAAGCAAGGCTAAAAAATAAACAAGATTGTAATAAAATCAATAAAAATGAATAAAACAAGTAGCAATGGAGATTTAGTAATTGGGCATAAAAAATTATTACATATGCTTCATGAATCAGTTAAGATGCTAAAAAAGGCCTTTTGCTAAAAACAAAATCCAAATGTAGTGACTCAAGTGAGATAGAGGTTGGTTTTTCCTTTTATATAATGGTCTGTCTGGAGATAAGACTAAGACAAGCAAGGGGACTGTCTCAAATTCTATAGGTAACAATGTATTCATATAGCTAGACCTCGCTGTAGGTGAGGCTGGGAAATGTCATCCCTGTGTGGGACTACTGTATTACCAGTAGAAAAGAAGCAAAAAATAGTTTAGTTTTATCTTAGGCTAGCTAACATTCTTCCAGTTATACTTATAGCTTGGTCTCAGAAACCGGTGTATGAAATCATTGCATCATTGGATGGGAACAATATCCTACATTTACTTCCTTGCTGATCTTACCCCTCCTGTGGCTTTAAATGCCTCCTGTATGCTGATGCGTCCTAAATTAATATTTACAGCTTTAGTCCTTAAACTCTTGATTGGTACAGTGAACGGTTTACTCACCTGCCTACGTGGGTGTCCCACGTCTCAAATTTAACATGTCAGATCAGTTAACGACGACAACATCCACCCAAATCTAGAAGCTAGTGGTAATCTCACCACTTCAATGAAGTCAGTCCCTAATATTTCCTTTTTGTCTTGCATGATAGAGACTCCAAAATTTAGATGGGTATCTGGTATCCCAGCTACAGACCATATTGGTTTCCAGCCTCCCCTGGAGCAGGTGAAGTCCAGTGACTAAGCCGTGTCTGATGGAACATAGACCGATGCTGGCATGCAATGTGCAGGTTTTGCCTGCAGAAAAGTGGAGCAGAAACTGGAGTTCTCCTACAGTGTTGGTGGTAATGTTTTGGAAAATAATCTTGCAATTTATTATAAATATATACTTACCCTATGACCCAGCAATTCTACTACTAAATGTTTACTCAAGATAAATTAAAATACCCAAAGAAAATGGAAGTTTGTGTTCACACAAAGACTTGCACTCAAGTGTTTATGTATAACAGACAAAAACTAGACACTATCAAATGTCAGAGTGATTGTATAAGTTGTGGTATATCTATCTAATGGAATAGACCTCACAAACAAAAGGGAACAAATGTAGGTAAATCTCAGAAACATTAAAGCAAATGAAAGAAGGCTTACACAGAAGCATACAAATTATATGTTTCTATTTATAATGAATTCTAGAACAAGAAAACTTGTCCCATAGTGGCAGAAAGCAAATAGTGCTACCTGGAGCCTCGGGTGGGTGTTTTTGACTGCAAAGGGGCAAGCAGAAACTTTTTAAAGGATAATATATATGTGTGTGTGTGGCGGGGGGGGGGAGTGTATGCTCTATACCTATATTCTAGTGTTACTTACATAGATATACTCTATTTCTTTGTCAAAACTAATTGAACTGCAAACTTAACATGTGTGTAATTTACTGTATGTAATTAATATGCACCTGAATTAATTTGATTAAGAGAAAATATTTCTTTACAGAAGAAACCAAATGGTAACAATTAAAAATTAATCATTTTTAAAAAAGTAAATTCTTAAAAATAGAAATACAAATAGCCATTAGAAAATGTTTAAGCTCCTCTGAAGAAAATGCAAATTTAAGATAGGGTTTTCTTGCCTGAGCCCTCGGGTTCGAGGCCTACCTGGGCAACTTGGCGAGACCTCATCTCTACAATAAATAAAAAATCAGCTGGGTGTGGTAGCACGCCCCTGTAGTTCTGGCTACTCGGAAGGCTGAGGCAGAAGGATCCCCAGAGCCCAGCAGGTTGAGGCTGCGGTGGCCAGGAGCGGCAACTGC